>NC_143553.1:38072272-38375303 GCF_054136105.1 Typopeltis vanoorti
TTAGGACATAATTCAAGTAGTTTAATTGAAATATTTGAAAGGTACAAAAATGAAATTTGTAAGTATACTAATTTGGAAGAAGAAAATTCAGAATTATCTCTAGTGTCAGATGATTCTGAAACTAGTGATTCAGGAGGTATACATAATGATCAGCAAGAATCACGTTATATTTAAGATCTAGAAATAAATATTAAAAGGTTGTTTAGATATAGGTTAAATATAAAAAATTTTAAAAAAAAAATTTTTTTTCACAGAAAAATGAAACTGATGTAAAAATAATCATATTAAAAATTCTGAATATTTTTACGTATTAATTATGCTTGTTAGTTTTTGTTTTCATACACGCAGTGTATGCACTTGTGTTGTGCTCGTTATGAAAATGTTATATTAGAAGTAACATGTAAAAAACAAAAAAAATTGATATACTTACTAAACTGATTATTTGTGTTACTTATAAGAAAGTTTGTTGTATTTTAAATATAAATCTGAATATCAATATAAATTTGAATTTTGTGTTTGTGAAAGACTTTCTTTTAGCGCTGATGGATACAGCGAGTCAGCCATTTTATTGCAATGCGTAGTTTCTGACTTTTGTGAAGTGCATATGCTCCCGGAGAGAACTTGATGTGTGATTGACAGCTGACAAGGAAAGCGTTGCATATCCAAGTAACGGTTGTAAACAAGAGAGCGTTCGGAAGTTTTTAGAACACTGGCCGGTAAATATTCAAGTTGGAAGGAACTTGATTTTTTTGTGTGTGTGTGTGGCAGTCGAAAGAAATTTTATACTGTATTCCGAAAAAGGAATAGTGGAAATAATAGGTTTCAAAGAGGAATAAGTAATGAATAAAAGGAAATCTTGAAACTGTAAGTTTTGAGAACAATGGCCGAGGAATATTCAAGTTGGAAGGAACTTGATTTTTTGTGTGCGGCAGTCAAAGGAAATTTCATATTGTATTCCGAAAAAGGAATAGTGAAAATAATAGGTTTCAAGAAGGAATAAGTAAAGAAATAAAGGGAAATCTTGAAACTGTAAGTTTTTATAAACTGGCCGAGATATATTCAAGTTGGGAGGAACTTGATTTTTTTGTGCGGCAGTCAGAAGGAAATTTGATAATGTATTCCGAAAAGGGAATAGTGAAAATAATAGGTTTCAAGCAGGAATAAGTAAAGAATAAAAAGGAAATCTTGAAACTGTAAGTTTTTATAAATTGGCCGGTAAATATTCAAGTTGGAAGGAACTTGATTTTTTTGTGTGTGGCAGTCGGAAGAAATTTTATAGTGTATTCCGAAAAAGGAATAGTGGAAATAATAGGTTTCAAGGAGGAATAAGTAATGAATAAAAGGGAATCTTGAAACTGTAAGTTTTTTTAAGTGGAAAAAGTTAAGACTGTCATTTAGTATTGTGAATGAAAGAAGAACTTGTTGCTTACATTCTAAAGTGAATGTTTTTCTTAGAGAAAATATTGATAAGGAAGTTCTATAAGTATTAAGGATGCCTGAAAGTGAATGTTTAGAAAATATATTGATTAAGAAGATTTATAGCCTGATCTGATGAGTATTGCTACTAAAAGGAAACAAGATTTAGTCAAGAAGACTTTTATGTGTGTTACATTGATTGTTGAAAAGGATCCTGAGAATGAAGTACAGAGCCGTATAACTTCTGAAAAAGAGCCTTAACAGAAAGAGAAAAAGACTATGAACATTTTTTTGTGATTGTGAAAGAAAAAGTGTTTAGTCTTAAGAGTAAGTTTATATTTTTAAATAAGGCCTTGGATCCATATAATCTGTAGTTATAGTTATGTATTATTGCTAGAAGTGTATATATATTGTTTTAGTTTTATTAAATGTGTTTATTTTGTACTTGGTTTTGAGTCAATGATTAGTTGGATTCTGAAAGAGAGAGAGTTAAAGTCATTGCACCAATCGGAGTGAACTTTTGTGCAATACAATAACATATAGGGACACTCGGAGTCAAAATAAAAATAATTGTTAGTAAAAGAGATTTATATAATAAATCACCTCGTAAGTATATAGTATAATTATTAACAAAGGCACAGCCGGTAGATTAAATAGTTAATAATATATATATAAAAAAAAAGAGGGAATATAATATAAAATAGTATAAAAAAAATTAACATGTTCAAAAACTTAAATATCTTGCAAATCTTGGATCCATATAATCTGTAGTTATAGTTATGTATTATTGCTAGAAGTGTATATATATTGTTTTAGTTTTATTAAATGTGTTTATTTTGTACTTGGTTTTGAGTCAATGATTAGTTGGATTCTGAAAGAGAGAGAGTTAAAGTCATTGCACCAATCGGAGTGAACTTTTGTGCAATACAATAACATATAGGGACACTCGGAGTCAAAATAAAAATAATTGTTAGTAAAAGAGATTTATATAATAAATCACCTCGTAAGTATATAGTATAATTATTAACAAAGGCACAGCCGGTAGATTAAATAGTTAATAATATATATATAAAAAAAAAGAGGGAATATAATATAAAATAGTATAAAAAAAATTAACATGTTCAAAAACTTAAATATCTTGCAAATGAATATTTTTGTTGTTGCTATTTAAATAACAATGTCAATGTACATACCGTTTCAGGTGAAACTGTCTTGAGATCATGATGTTTTCCCTTAACTACTGGCAAAATGTAGCCCTTTATAATATAATAATTAAAAGAAAAAAAAAATTACCTACTGAATAGAATAGATTCCTGATAATTTTTTTTCTCACTCTTACATGTAAATATGCATACATAAATCATTCTATAAAATTAAAATCTATATTTATATTGCAGTAAATTTGATGGCATTCATCTTCCTATGGTTTCTAATTTGTTTTAAAAATATACATTTCATTTTCAAGATGCGCAAGAATGCTAAAGGAAAGTTCCTAAATGAATAAGTGGCTGTTTAACTATTCAATGACTGCTGACACAGTGCAGAGCAACCTTTGTTATGGCAAAGAAATGAAGTTTTACAGAAACAGACATTTTTAAATTATGGAGAAGCAAGATCATCCCTTGCAGTACATTCTTCTAAGACTAAGATTTTGAAATGATATAGTTTTAATGCTAAAAGAATGTTAAAGCAAAGCATCAGATATGATGGCAAAAAGAATACAGAAGCAATCTACTCAAGCAGTGTTACTACTTCTGCAGCATTGAATAAAAGCATGTTCATTCATATAAACAATTAAGAGCAACAATGTTGGAACTCTCATTATTGTAAAAGAATTCCAGAATAATAAACATCACTGATAACCACGGAATTGCATTGCCGATTTTATTCCTGTGTCAGTTCCAGACGATCGCGAGGAAATACCCTCCAAAAAATTAAAAGACACAACATGACAGATGAATTACTGATAGAAGATGCTAAAGAAGCCTGTGACAAAATAATTAGTGAAATTAGTGACAGATTCAGCAGCTTTGAAATATTTAAATCATTTTTATTGTAGACCCTAAAAATTTCAATTGGCAACATTTTCCTAGGGAACACATAATAAACACATTAAAAGAACTTATCCAATGCTAAGTGACGACAAGTGTTTTAGTGACATTTGTTTCCACAGCTGATGCCGAACGTTGTTTTAGCACTCTAAAATGTATTAAAATACTTTTAAGAAATTTGACAGGCCAAGATCGGTTGAATGTTCTAGCCATATTATCTATTCATAAGGATTATTTACAAGAAATTCAACAGTTTAATCATAAAGTAATTGAAAAATTTGCTCATATAATAAAGATTATATGAGCAAATAGATAAAGAAAATTTGCTCATAACAAAGAACAGCAGAATATTTATATAAATAAATAATAATTGTGTGAATATAGGTAAATGAAAATGATAAAATCCATATGCTACGCAAAAAGTTTTGTGTATCTGACTAGAAATACTGATGGGTCCCCTTCTTTGATACAGAAATAACTTTTTTAAGGTATATCTTTCTTAATTTTTTAAAAATATTTTTGTCTTAACCTGCATTTTATATATTTTTTGGATTTATCAGTAGTTTTTATTTAATTGGTTATTATTTTTGTGTCTTGTCTGTATCTTTATTTTTTTCAGTGTCTGTCTTTATTGAAAACCTATTATGTTTTGATCATGTCACTATATGTATAGTACATAATATGTACTACATATTATGTTTACTTTGTAAAAAATAAAATTTATGGGTTCTATTAGTCAATCTTAATTAAATAATTTTAACTTTTTAAAAATTTATTTTCTCTGAAGTTTCGACATTGATTTACAAAATAAATAATAGAAATAACTTTTTTTTTTTTAACACTTGAAAAATGAAAACTCGAAAATATTTTGCAGGGCAACCAGCTGGAGTTGAACCAGCGTCTTTGGAGCTATGCCCGCAACTGCAAATCTTTTGAGTTTTCGTGTTATTAATACATTGAGCCTGTATATGTTACACCCTAAAAATTTTAAAAAATTAATAGCTCAATGCATCAGTGGATTCTGACTAAACATTATTGTAATAGAAATAATAACTATAAATCAATAATAGAATCCACTATATAAATATAAAAAAATCGAGTTGTTTTTGGCCCCTGGCCCCACCAGCCGCCACTGTGTATATTTGTGTATTGGTGTGTGCGTGCAAGTGGGGGAGGGGGGGAGAAATGCCAGCTTTTTGCTAATCTCCACTTGATGCACAGCTATCTGTTTCAGACAACTGTGCATCAAAATATGTTCTGCAGTCATCTAGAAGGTCATCAAAATTCACCTAAAAGATGTCAATATTTACTAAGGTCCTCAAACAGAAATAACCATCATTTTCTGACCAGCAACATGGTATGCTGAGCAAATGTCAGCAATACCAACATAAAACCAATATTTTCATGTAAGCATGCATAAAATGAACAGATATCATATAACTGAATTAACATATTCATTATAAAATACTCACTTTTGAAAAATCTCCAATAAGGTCAGGATCTTGGCTTGCTGTTATACATATAAATAAATAAATAAAAAACGAATAAGTTGTTTACACACACAAAAACAAACAACAATACTTTATCATTAATGGATCACTATTCAACCATTTAACAGACAGTAAAGACAAATAAATCAATTCTTTTGTGTTTCAAGATCCTGGTAAATAACGATGCTTGAAATAATGCTTGGAATAAAAAAAAATAAAAAATAAATAAATAAAATCTTCGTAAAGGTTTTACCTTTACCAAGGTTTTATCTTTATCTGCTAGGACTCAAATAAGAAAGCTCTCTTGAAGATTTATTCTTAAAACGTGCTTAATCCAATGTATTTATAATACTATTGCTAAAAATACATTTGAGAATAGAATCATAAAAAGGGAATTCACAAAGGTTTTAAGAATAACTAGTGATCCAGCTGGAGAAACAAAGTTATTCTGAGAAAGAAAAATCTTTTCTCTCCAAAGAAAGCTTTAAAATCAATGTGCAAAGAAACCAATAAGTATGGTATATTTCAGAAGCATTATAAGCAATCTCAATGGAACTACTCTGCCATGTATATCTGTAGGAATCTGAAGAAATAGTATATGGCAGGTGGAAATTAAATTCAGATATCATTTATATTTTTAAAATCTCCTTTAACACTTTCCTTGACTAATAGAAGGCAATGTAATTCTAGCTGCTTATTTCAAATACAGCTGAATTTTGCAGCAGATAATATTTCATTACTTAGATGTAATATACTAATTAATAGAATAAACATAAGATTCAAATTTTTTTTATTAGCTTGTAGAAATATTAGATGTATTCAAAATTGTATTGTACTCAACTATTAATTAGAAGAATGTGGTAATAAAGAAAATAAGTGCATTAATAATACTATTTATATTAAAACAAAACCGAGAAAATAAGAACAGTATAAGAAAACAGATAACTAAATTTAATGGACTAAATCTCTTGCTATTAGTGTATGAAATTTATATATTTTTTTTTTTATTAGATTATATAGTCCAGCAGATTAACCTGCATTCATTATAACCATTTTTGCAAAAAACAATTTTTGGGAAAATGAAATCTGTAGTTTATTTACATGACATGGTTAGAAGCTCATACTCATTTTATTCCAGCTCCTCCCAAGTTATTTTGCAAATATTTGTATGAAATTTGTGTCTTTTGTTGTTTGTGTCATTGCTAAGAAATCTTTCTCACTTAATTTCTCCGAACTCCAATCTACCCACAACTCAATGAAAATGTCACACGGAATCAGCAAATCAAAATGTCTCATTTTCACCAGGTGAATAATTACTAACTTATTCCAATGCATTGAACATTTTAGATGACCTCTCCAGAATCAAAGACCTTGATTACTGCACAACAGGTCAAAATGATACAAGCGAGTTTTATAAATGCTTAGAGCTAACGTACAATATAACTGTAAATTAACCATTCTGAATCTTTCAATCACTTCACAATAGCCTTTTAAGGTCAAATTCATATTTTTGAAATCACCATGTAAAATCCTTCAAAATGATATATCCAATGTTCTAACACAAAACATTTCCCTTAGTGTGACAATAGGACATGCAGGAATTGATGCAATATCATAGTAATAAATAATCTGTCTTTTTATACGTTTCATACAAATGCAAGGTTTTGCTAGAAAGAAGGGGCATTGTCAAATAATTATATAAATCAAGTGGATATTAAATCCAGCATTATTTCAAAGCCAAATGTAGAAGCTATGAAAGTTTCGTTGACCAAAGAGATTACGGGAATACACTCACCAGCATTCACGAGTTGGCCTAGCACGGAACATACAGAAGACATGAATGCTTGCCCAAGCGTCCACACACACACACACACACACATGCCCTTTATTGGTCACTTTTGATAAGGTTTCACTAGCGTGACAACTGTTTTGAACTGGTTGGTTCTCTTCAGAGACCACGCAGAAACCTTAAGAGAGCAAAAACTCTCTTTCAGTACCAAGGAACATGAAGTCTCGGAGAGGTGTATTTTTCGTAAGTGAACTTTCGGTCGGTGCATAAAGTATATACTAAAATAAAGAGCAAAAAGGCTTCATTTCAGCATTGTTGCATCCAGCATTATTTCAAAGCTGAATGTACAGAAATTATGAAATTTTCATTTTGTTTTGTCAAATAATAATTGGAAACAATTCTGAAAATATTCTTTTTCCATCTCAACTGTATGGCATTATTAAATTAGCAATAGACTCATCAATCTATATTTCAATGATTGCTACACATTTCTATCTAATGGCATTAATTCCAAAAAAATCTAAAAAATACTTAATCCTTCACCCAAACCTTGACCTCTTCAGAAAGATAATAATGACAGGACACTCCACTTTGCATCCAATGCTGGATACAACATTGATCGGATTGCTGAAATGATGCTTTTTTGCTCTTTATTTTAGCATATACTTTATGCACCGACCGAGAGTTCACTATATCCAGGATGTCTCCTGGTTCTTGGTATGTATAGAGTTCACTTGTTCCTCCAAGTTGCATAATATGGACCAACTGGAAGATCACCCATCATCCACGTGGAAGAACATAAAAAATGTATCTGTAATGACTACAGTCAGGTTTATTGGACTGTGTCTTGGACACTTCATACAGAATCAATTGGGAAGAAACTACTGTTTCATTGCATCAAGTAGAGAAAAGTTTTTATATTTTTATTAAGTCTGTGTTCTGAGATTGCCAATTGATCTACTAAGTTTCACAATGTGCACATTGCAATTATATATTGTATTCCCTGATGACATAACAAGGTTATGTGTTAAATGTTTAACACATAACCTTGGTGCTTTTAAACAAAGAAAGAGAAATGCAAATAAATATCAGTGGAAAACACCTGTTCTCGACCTCCACCATAGATTGCAACGCTATCAGCAATTTTTTTTTTCTAAGCTGGTACATCTGTCATAAGCATCCATGTAAAATTGCAAGTCATTCTATCAAGTAGTTTGTTTTATACAGCTGTCTGAAGCAAAGGTGATGGCTGTATCCCTTGAAATGGATAAAATTGAGTATTGTGCGGTTATAAAATTCATTGTAAAAGAAGGTTTAAGGCAAAATTCATTCGAAGTTCATAAAAGTTTATGGGCAATCTTCTCTTTCGTTTTTGACAATTAAGAAGTGGGCTGCTGAGTTTAAACGTGGCTGTACCAGCCTTGAAGATGATCCATGTGAAGGACATCCAAAAATGTGTAACAACACCAGAAATCATTGATCAAGTGCATGATATGGTATTGGGTGAAAGGCAAGTCAAAGTGCATGAAATTGCCGAGACTATAGGCATTTCAAAAAGAACCTATACGATATATTGTATGAAGGTTTTGACCTTTATTGAGGTCTCATCAGTGGCAGCCAGGCCAAGAGGTAGTGATACTAAGGTGGAAGTAATGGAGAAGTCATATTTCCATATACCAGTTGCCAAAAGTTGTCACACTTTACTATTAAAATTCTCTGGATTAGAGATAAGTTGATGGATGTTTTTTACCTTGGCTATGCTACCAATTATATATTTGGTTTAATCCTTTATCCATGTGTAAGCAAACAAAGTCTGCACCTTAAGTATTTTCAGGACTGGGACAACTTGTGGCAAAGGTGGCATAACTTCTCATCACTTGCATTAGTATCCCAACTTTCACCTTAGTATCACCACTTCTGGGTCTGGTTCCCACCGATGAGACCTCAATAAAGGTCGAAACCGGTCTGGGTAGTGACCCTTCCCTTAATGTATTTGCACATTCCTTGCACATCCCCTTAATATGCATGTGCAAAGAATCATCTGTGCAAAGCACATCCACAAGGAGATGTGCTTTGCATTATGGGATACTAAGGCAAGCGATGAGAAGTATACCACCTTTGCCAGGAGTTGCCCCAGTCCTGAAAATACTTCAGGCACACACTTTGTTTGCTTACACTTGGATAAAGGATTAAACCAAATATATAATTGGTAGCATAGCCAAGTGAAAAAACTTCCATCAAGAATAAAAAACTTTGCCTATCATGGAAGTCGAGCCTCCAGCCTGTTGGTTGGAGAGAGAATATGCTAACCACTTGGTCAACAAGGCCACTGATAATGATGCCGGTGTTGAATTCTACCAATGTCACATTCAAACTTGTTGCAGTAGCCGACTTCATGCTATTCACTCTAGTTCCCTGACAAAAACAATAGTCCAGTCCCCATTGTTTTTGTCAGGGAACTAAAGCTGTTTTTGTAAACACGCCCCAATCGGCATGACTTTTCATCTTCTTGTACAATAAACATCTTTTGGTTAAAACCAATGCAGAATAGATTTTGTTTGGCTAAAATCTAAACTACCAGTCCCTTCTCATTCGTTCAGTACTGAAATTGGTACATACTAATGTAGTGCACTACAACAAGATAAGGACTGGACATTACATGTAAATCAGACATCCTGGTCAGTTACCCACATTCCCTAAAAGACTTGTGTAGGTTTCCCTCCTCAGTTATTCAGCTTTGACACTTAAGTAACCCTTTACTGTCAATCAGTTAGTGTAAAATAACTTTTTAGTTGGTTGCTTATACTATCTTCACATTTTATTAAACTTGAATACTTCGAAGTGAAAACAGAACATGGGTTCCCTATAGCAAGTAGTAAGTTTCAAATCGGTTTTTCATTATATTCTTCTTATTATTCAACCACAGCCTGAGACTGCATCAATACACAACTGTACTGCTTTACAAAACACAAGAAATACTTAATATTTCAATGAACCTAATCTGTTGAATGCTATGATGCACCATACAATCAACAGATCATGAGCTACCAACAGCCTCACTGCAACGGGAGAACAAGCAAAATGAAGAATGGCATACACAAACTGATTACTCGTTCATTTTGTAGATAAGCTACTTCACCTGGAGAATCATTAAAAACATAGCCACATTAATTGGGATTGGTTCATTATTCTCTTCACATATGTGAGTGAAGAGACATTGTTTTTATTAACCTGGCGTTAGTAAGGTGGGGCATCACAGACCCCAAAGATATAGAAAGATATAACTGTGACACCGCCACCTTACTAACGCTGGGTTAAATCCAGTGTTGATGAACCTAACTGAACTATAGTGAATCACGTTGTGATTCATGTTTTATACAGAAGGAAGCCATATCTGTGAAAAAATGACTTAATGACTTGAATAATCCAACAAAGGCTTACTCTTCCTTTGAAACATTTTTCTTTAAAGAAATATTTTTCACGCTAGACTCACAAGTGGAGAAAATTGACTTCTTATCTCCCTTCCAAGATCTTAAATAGCACTTAGTTTGAACATGATTAAATTTTTTATTATAGTCTATGTATTTACCTTTCTGCACTTCTCCACTTAAGTTCTTGTTGTTTTTATCATAGGGAGAATTTTGATTGCTACACTTATGTGATATTGTCCTTTCAGGGTAGAAGTTCTGTTCTCTGTCACTAACTTTTATCCTCAGTTGTCTATCATTTTGGTAATTTGTTTCTTTTGTCCTAGTTCTGTTATATAGACTAGTCACCCTGGCACAATTTACCTGAACTGTTAATTGTTCCTTATTGATAACTTCAGGTTCAGGTTTGGCTATTAGTTGTTGAGAATTTCCATCAGTATTACATTTTGATTTTGGTAGATATGGCATAACAGACGTGTATTACTATCCTCCATAGTTGGTTCAGTTACAGATAGCGCCACTTTATTTGGGGCAAATCCTTTCTCAGGTACATGAACCCTTTCTCTCTGCCTCCTTGTTCTATTATGCATATAATTGCCATTTGTTCTGACACTTATTTTCCTGCCCATTAGGCATACTTCCCTTTTAAAAAAATCACAGGAGAACTGATATCTTTCTAAGAAATTTGTTCCTAAGATAATATGGGAGCTCAAATTGGAAGTAGTGGGAACAACAAGTAAGTCTTGCCACACATACAGTCCAAATTCTGGTAGGTATATTCTTGCTCGAAGTTTCTCATATGCCACAGAAGTTGAATCTGAGAGAGAAGTAATCCTGCCGACTGCGCCATTTGTCGTGACGTTCTCTTTTTCCAATGTTCGAATCCTTGACAGCTACAAGGCATTCTTCTAGTGAGGTTATCTTCTTCTTGTAGGCTGTCTCCCTCAGTTCTTGCCTAACACCTTGTCTAAATTGTTGATAAACTGCCCAATCCAAATGAGGTTTGTCTTCAATGGATACATTTAAACTTTCAGAGAGAGTTAGTAGCCGAATGTAGAAATCACCAACACATTCTTTGTCCTTCTGTATAATCCTCTGTAGTTTCCACAAATTTGGTCCAACACTCCTCCGTTTACAAAATTGAGATAGTAAGACTTCTTTAAACTTCTTGTACTCAAATGTTTCTTTAAGTATAGGAGATGAAAAAAAAATATGTCTTAGCTTTACCAACTAGTTTGTTTCTAAGTAATATCAACAACTGAAAATCTGTCCAACCTGCTGTTTCTCTGAGTTTCTCAATATAAGTAAAAAAGGATAACAAACACATCATCATAGTCTTCTCCTGAAAATTGGGGAACTACCTGTTGGGGATTCACACTTCTAAAAAATTCACTGTCTTCCATCTCTGAATTTGAAGTAATAGCCATAGTGATAAATAAAGTATTAATTTAATTAATATAATCCTTTAATTTAAAAAGAAAAAAAAAACTTTGTCTTTGCCTGATTTCAGATTACAACCAGTTCATTGTGATTTATTTAGTTTACTTTCTAAATTTTCAGGGAGTAATTCCACAATTATTACCAAGCTAAATTCAATCTCTTAATTTACAGCAGTTAAATTACTTTCTATCAATTAAATCACATCCTGTCGACTGCGCCATTTGTTGTGACGTTCTATTTTCATGTTGTGTTCTAATCCGCCATCTTGTTACAAGTCACTTGCATAAAAAAAAAACAACTAATTGTAAATTGATCACCAATCCAAGGGTAGAGAAATTTCTATTATACTGCACCACTCTATCCTTAGATTAGTCTATATAAAACAGCAGGATCAATTCATAGTTAGTTAGCAGTCTCCTCATTCATTCTGGCCGAGGTATTTTATTTTCCACTTCGGATTCCCGCAAGATTCGAATTTTTATGACCGGTGCAATAAAAAGAAATCCAGCAAAATATGAGCCAGTTAATAAACATCTTTTTTTATAATTTAGTTGTTTGATGTTGTAATACTGTATTAAAAAAAGTTATAAATAGCACCCAACAATAATAGTACAAAAATAGAACTGTTCTTAATGTGCCCTTCAGGACTACAATGAGTTTAAGGGAATGTTTCATTACTGTTGCTGATTCCAGAAGTAACCAATAAGACAGCATTCCATCCCATCATCTGTGAAACCATGATTGGATGGAATGCTGTGCAAAGACTAACAGACCATGTAGTCAATGGTCTGTTAGTCTTTGCCAGCTATGATAATGTAGAATGAGTCATCTGCCCCTCAAAAAAGTAAATGTTAATAGTTCTTCCTATTTCTACAGTAGGTTGAAGGTACAACACTTAAACACCACATGGATGTGTCAAAGAATAGAGAATATCCTTCAGAGAATGGATAAGGTCTGCTTGTTTGACATATACTTTAAAAGTTGTGCAAAGATTATACTTATCTTTAGTACGCTGAGTTTAGTAGTAACAGCTATGTCGTTAGGAGATGAAGTCCTGTCTGCATGTCTTAATGTAGAGTACTATTTGGCTGGGCACCATTATTCATGTATACTGCAAGTCTTTCAAATGGTTCACCATCCTTCTCCACATATAAAAAGGCAACACACACACACACACACACACACACACAATGGAAAATAGTTAAATAATGATCTAGCTCAATAACACAGCATGCTAAAAACTGACAAATCAGGAACAAGGCTATTCGTTTAATTAAACTGGCTCTTGCCAGTGAACATTATGATTTTGCAATTGATGCTATATAATATACCCAGTGGATTTTTAATTCTAGCCCAACTTAAAGATCCATGTCATAAACCAGATTGAATACTGTTGTGTATACTCTTAACTGGGTGCTGTGAGTAATTTCTATTAAATTTATTTGACTACCACCTTACTATACCACCTTTGTTCATCCAAATATCTATTTCCACATTTAATTTCTTTTCTCTAAAAATTGTGTCTGAATAAATAAACATTTCTTTAAGCCTATTGTCAGTTTACATTTTTATTGATGATTTCATACCAAATTTGTTACATCAGTTATTCAATATAGTCCCAAAGCTTATAGGGGATTTTGATATATCATTTAATACCACTTTCCTTCATATTGTGATCACCTCTTGCATCAATGCTGAGAAGGCTAAAACTGAATGTCCCGAATTATTGAACTGCCTGCAAAGTTAAGGCACAGCCATATAACTAATATCATGTATAATTTTTTTGTTGTTGTAATTTTTTAAGCATTCTTTCACAGGACACATCACTATAATTTTAATCTACCCTTGTGTTTTTGGCAATGATTCACATATATTCATAAAGGCCATAATGGAGCAAATACAACACACAGCTTATTTCAGATGCTTTTTCCCAAAAAAGATTTTGTATATCTCCAAATGTATTCTACAATATGGTAACTTATAATCCTCTTTTATGATCTTCTATGGTTAAAAATATCTTTACCTAAACTCAAAAAGTTAAAGAGGTAGTCATAGACAAGAAGGTATATCAAAAGTTCACAGCAAATAAGCTGACATGTGCTTTCAGAAAATACAAAGAAAAAATGGACAGAGTGAAGTAAAAGTAGCTAAATGAAAGTTATGATCAGTCTTTGGTAAGAATATAAAAGAAAATTAACAGAAAAGTGAAAGTATTCTGAAGTCTATTGAAAAAGCTTAGAAATGAAAAAAGCAGTACTGCAAAAGCAACCAGATATGAATAAAGATGACAAATAGAGAAGATGAAGGTATTTCAGATGTCTGGAGCAAATTTTTATGTGATTCCCATCCACAGAAGTCTGTAATATCTATAGCATATTAGTATCCTGGACGGACTAAATGAAACAAGAAATGACAGAACAACTGCAGAATGTGTTCAAAGGAATGCAATCAGATACTTGAGATAGAAAAAGCCATCAAAAACATAAAATTCCACAGAGGCAACTGGAATATTAATATTCAACCAAAAATATAATTTAGCAGCTGCACCGAATAATTCAGAAGGCTATACTAGGTCAAATTCTGGATAATTGGAGCAGAGCTCTCACAGAACTCATCTATGAAAAAGGATAAGCAATTTTTCTACTGAGTGTTCCAGTAAGATTTATACAAACTACAAAGGAGGTTACGAAAAAATGAAACCTAGGAATAACAAGTTGGATTCAAGCAGATTGTCATGATGAGATATTTAGGCAAACTTGAACAGTTGACAAACCAGGGAATACACCAAGGATTTCTAAGATCTAATAAAGGCATATGACAAAATGTCAAAAATAAGGCTCTTCTACAAACTGCAGTTATTACAATGGTTTATGTTAATTATTAGCAAGCCATCAGAATTGAAGGAGGTATAGAAAGATGGTTCAATGTAAAATTATGTGAGTCATAGGTAAACATAAGAAATAAATAAAACCATACCAACAATTTCAATAACTTTTAAGACTGAGAAGCAATAAAATTATTTTCAGCTTTAACCGAATTAAATCCTATTTGGATTAATGCCTCAAAAACTTCACTTATCTCTCTAAGTTTTGCATCTCTAACTCTTCTAATTTTTGTTCAGTCTTAATATATTGAAGACACAAACTCCACAACGTCTCCTGCCAGGGTTCCTTTTATAGTCCCCAACAGCCGAATGCTTAACAATGCTCGATAATCTTCTCAACATTGTGCATACTCGAAAATGCAACAGAGCAATTTTTGCTCTGGTCCACTATTGGGCCATGCCATTACTGCCTTCAGCACTGGACTTGTAACAACAAAGTAATTTCTTCATAGTGCAGAAAGCTTTATAGTTTTGTTATGGTCCATTTTACAATCTTTTATGCAATAAGGTAAATTCCTTTAATCACTTTCACAATGCAAATTACAGCAGCAACTTTCACTTCTCTCCTTTATTAAATACTTTGTAAACATTTGTCTAGATAAGAAATAACACAACATACAAAACTTTTGACAGCTCATACAAAATTGTAATTGTGCTCTAATATCTAAATAAATAAATTTATTTTATATCTAAGCAACACTTCAGGAACAAAAAAATAAAAAAATAAAATAAACATGTCAAAACACCTTACAGACTCCCTCAAAAATTTTGTAATATACATATAGAACAAATGACAATCATCAGATGCATGGGAACAGTTCATTGTGTGTGTGTGTGGGGGGGGGGGGGGCATTGGTTTGGATGGATAAAAACTAGATTTATTTTGATAGAGGTCTGTTTTTATAGCTTTGAGATGGTAAGAGATTGACAAAAGAAGGAATGTGAGAGAGTAGTTCATTCCAGTGACAAACTAATTTAATGCTGAACATTTGATATGACAAACAACACCACTTCAATATGATTACAATAATTTTAAAAAACTGAATAATTAATATAAATACAGAGAAATCACTTACATTTTTGCACAGCTCTCATGATAATTTCTGTTTCTGAAAAACACCTCTGTAAAGGAGATCTCTTGTACACTGACACCTATGTAAATATATGACACTAAAAATTAGGTATTTTATTTCAGCTAATCACCAATCAACAATTAAGCTCTGTGAGCTTTATTTTATGACATTTATTATGAATATCAAGAGATAATTAAGACATACCGATCTGCCTTTAGCCTTTGTCATTATGTTACATTGGGAAAATCACATGCTGGACCTCCCCCCCCTTTCCAAAGAAACTTGGCATTACTGATACTGGTTTTGAGATAATAAGCCCAGAAACCTGAGAATATAGCAGTAGGTACTGTATTCATGTTTTGGAGATCTGGACAAGCATATAATGTGCTAACAGAAACACTACAGTTATGGTTAAGTGGGACATTATACAGAGCAATATATACATTATGTCCTTCAGTTGTAAGCCAGATGTTGGAACCAAAGGATGAAAAATACGAACCCTTCTAAGACAAGGGTGAATACTGAATTCTAATTTCACTGTTATTCGTCATCTATATGAACCACATCGTGAATGAAAGTGATGGTAATCTGATATTTAACTCATATCTCTCCATCTAATGCAGATATAAATCTCCAGTACTTTAAAACTAAACAATGGGTTTATATATGCTGAATGAAATTGAGCATGTGTGCGCGCACGCACACACACTTAACAGAAATCAAGTGTTAGGCACAATTTTCAACAATGATGGCAAATTAAATATAGAAATAGATAACAGAATCAATAAGATGGTATTGTGGAGAGCCAACTAAATGAATTTATGTTCAACAAGAAGGGAAATTAGAAAAGATACTAAACTAGGCATATACAGGAACACCTTCAAATCAACTTTAACCTAAGAAACTGAGAGCTGGATTCAAACCAGGACTGCAATAAGTCCATAGACAATCGGTGAGCAAGCAAATGGCGACAGCAATGGTGGAAATAGTTTACATGAAAAAATTATGAAGGAAATTGTATCATAAGCATCCAATAATGTGTGGGAAGAAATAACCAAGGGTGGTTAAGGTCGTTTAAACAGAATAAAAGATGAAAAGTTTATTTAAATAATGTTTGATATCCGGATAACAGAAGGAAGACCAATATCTACGTGGATCATATACCTTCAGAGATGAAAACAGAAAACCCAACAAATAACTTGATGAATTTAGAAATGAATCAGGCAGTTATTTGCAAGAAAACTGTTGAAATTAAATTTTTTTCAGAACATGTCTGATGGTGGGAGAACTAGGGGCCATCCTTGGAAATGAGTACGAATGCAGTTAGTAAGGGTATGAGAACTAGGTTTTTTTTGCCTGGAGAGTGGTGAGTGAGTGGAATAGTCTGTTGTGGGTGCCATGACAATGAGTTCAAAGCAAAGTATGACAGATACTGTGCAAGCGTTGGATAGTGCTTGGCATGATGATTAGGGCCTCCCTCGATGAGTTTAAGGACTCCATGGAGTAGCCCATAATAACAATAATTTCTGTTATCTGATAAAAAAATTATCCAGAATGACTCTATCATACCAGTTTTGCTAATTCTGTTGTCTAATTTACATATTTAGTTCACCATCTTCACTAAAAATTGTACTCAATACCTGAAATATTTTACATGTTCTAAAGGTTTTTCATTCAGACTGCTGCTGCTGTTTTTCGTATATTGCCTATCACAGATTTTGTCTCTGCTGATTTTCATAACAAGTTTGCTAAGCAATTATTTAATTTTAGTTAAGGAATTCTACAGACTTCTGTGTATATAACATTTTCAGCATAAAGTAAAGGGATGAGATTAACATCTCCAATTTTGATATCATGTTTAATGCCACTTTCATTAATAATGTAATCCATACAGATGATGAATATCAGTAGAGATAACGTACATCCTTGTCTCACACCTGATATAGCATCAAACCATTTCTTGCATCTCCTTCAATGCTAAGTGCTGACTTATAAATATGTCAACATGTATTGCAGTACCTTCAACAATTTTTGTTTTGGCACCTTTTAATATGCCTTTTCCTGACCAACAAAACTTAAAATATATATGGCAAATCTTGAATTAAAATTCTGATTGTGAATCCAGCTTGTTCTTCTGCAAGTTTAACTGTCCACAATTTTTTTTCTTTGCCTCTTCTTAAACATGCTTCCACAAATGTTACCTGAACACACAATAAGGAAATTGCTCTAATTCTCACATACAGTTTTATTTCTCTTTTTATAAAGAGTTCTACTCTAATAATCCAGAATGCAAGCAGCTATTTCTGATTGAAATCATTACTTCAACTGCCTTTTCTCATTTCAGGTTTTGAATGGTTTTTTTTTTTTTTTTTTTTAAATCTGTAATATATAATCTGACTACATCCCTACTTAATATATTCTACTACTGTCATTTATCAATATTTCAAAGTAATTAGTCTTGACATCTATGATACGTTCATCTTATTGTTTGTCACCTTTATCATCTGATTGCTTCTGCAGTACTCTTTCCTTCATTTTTTTCTTTTTCAGCAGTCTCCAGAACATTGTCACCATCCTGATATTTATCTTCTATACACTTACCAAAATCTTCCAATTACTTTTGTTTACATTTACATAATAATTTGCTTTTTCAGCTAGATTCAAAACATTGGATTTACTTGGTAGGAACCTTTAATGTATTTTCTTCTTTTCCAGGAATGCCTCTAACTTCCTCAGTCCACTCCACCAATGGAGTCTGATTTTTTCTTTCCCTGTGGTCAACTTCACCACACGCCTCTCTGGATGAATGAATGTTTTCTTCAGTATTCTAATTCTCCAGGATTAGCTGTTGTTTTCAAACTTTTTTTTTCTTGAATAATGTGTATATCTGAATTCACCCCTGAAAGCTGCTCAACTCTTTTCACAAGTTTTTCTTTTCAATATAATATTCAATTTTATCCTGTTCAAAACTAAATGATGACTCCCTGTTTCAAATCCTCTGTCAGCATTTAAACTCTTGTACCCCATACCAGCATGAAGATATTGATATCGATAATAACTTAGTCAATAAGACTTCTTATTACTCGCATCTTCTCTCCTTGTGAACTCATGCTTATCTTTACATTGGATAATGGTGTTAGTAATGACTAATCCACGTTCTTAACACAAATCCAGCAAGTATTTATTGTTATCATTAGCTTTGCTATTTTCTTCATATTTTCCCCATTACATTCCTGTATATCTGGTATTCATTTCCTACTCTGCAGTTTCACACAAGGATCTACTTTTGGTTAATATCAGCTGCATTCTCCAATGATTTGAAAAATTCCTCCATTTCTTCATTGGCAACCCCCTTCTGTGAGACCATAGGCAAAAATAAAAGTAAGGAATTGGACAATAAGACTTATGTCTGTCTACATCACTACGTCATACTGTGTACCATTCACGAAGTTTGTCTTAATGTTTATAGCTCCTTTCTTTCTGTGATTGCCTGAATGTAACATCTTGTATTTGTTAACCTTCAATTATGTCAACATAGTTCCTAATTTTGCTAGCTCAATTGCCATCTCTTACTTTGGACAAACAGGATATACTATGAAAAAAAAATCCACCGCTACAGGAACATCACTTATATCTCAAAAAACACGAGATTAGTCAGGTCTAGCACAGCATGGATGTGGCCCTGACCACAGAATCGTCTGGTTTAGTACGCATCAACTACCATTTTAAATTGGATCACTTGTTCAAAGACAGCACTAAAGCACTATTACATCATCTGAACTTAAACAGTTATGAATGTTTTTCTTCACAAAAAATACTTGTTTATTTTGTCAACTACTTGCAACCAATTATATCTTATACTAGTTTCATTCTTTTCTTCCAATATGAATATGAACCTTAAAATATGAAATCCAATCAATTCAGAATGAAATATTTAATTTCATAAAATGTTATTGCTATGTCACAACTGCCATTAAAAACTCAATTCTGAAAATAACAAAAGCACCACAGCAAACAATACACTGAGTAATCATTACTTCTGCCACACTGATATGCATAGGACAAAATTCACCACCCATGGCTAGCTAGCATCTATTCATGCAGCTTACCTTCTCACCATACCCTCATATCCCCCCTTTTACACATATTTACAAACATATTACAATAATGATAGGTTCAACCTACTTAAGTTAGAGAATCCTCATGGATAAATTTTAATTATTAAAGACAATTATTATTCTTATCAACCACCTCAGTTCTATACTGTACTACAATGAATGCATACATATTAATGGGTATTTCCAAGGATTTTTTTTTTTTAAAGATCAGGTAGACATTAATTCAAATCACATAGTTGAAGTCCTCTATGGGGTGTTTTTTCCTTGGTTACCATTTTAGGTTATCCTAAAAAAAGCAGCACAGAATTACATAATGCACTTTTTTTTGGATTTCACATTTCAATTAAAGCAATAAATACAAAATAAACAAAAAAAGACACAAAATGAAAGCATAATGAAATAATATATTAATTTTATAAATACATTACCTGTGTGCCAACAGAATGTGGCAAACTCCTTTTACGTTTCACTCCATTATCAAACTCTTGAGGTGGAGCAGTCCTTTTGATAGCTGTTTTTTGCAAAACTAGAGGGCTCGTACTAGTTTTAGAAAAATTAGAATTATCTTGCTCTTCATCTGGCAGTGATATGATCTTGGTAAGACACAGAGAAGAGGTTATGAAGCAATTAGTTCTCTCTGCTAAGTTGCACCTAGTCTAAGAAATGCAAGGATGTAGATAGAGGGGAAAAAAAAAAAAATTGGGAGCACAATTTTATCTATGATGATATTGTATTTATTAAGATTTCAAAATTTTAGAGGATTTAACTGATTATTAATTCTATATATAAAAATTATATCAAATAAAAATTGATTTAACAAGTAAAACAATAGCGTTTATGTACCTTCTTAAGAGTCATAGATGGGGCCAAGTTCTGAAAGAGTGGAAGGAAGGCAAAATTGTTCTATTTCATAAGGGAGGGGATGAAGCAAGCTTTAAATTATATGCCAATCTGTGTGTGTGGAGTTGTAGTTCGTGTAAGCGAGAAGTAGATAAGAACCAAGATTTGAATACAGGTTGCCAAAACAGAAGTATGAGAATCTTCTTTGATGGACAGTATGGGTTCAATAAAGAAAGATCATGTTTTAGCAATTTATTGACTTATTATAACAAGGCTACTTATGATAGATATCATATGACAAGCTGGCAATTAAACTGGGTTGGGTTGGATAGTAGATTATGAGGGTTATTTGAAAAGTTTGGTAAAAAAAAATAAGTTAAACACATTTTCTTTTGAAAAAAAAATCACCTTTATTTCTCAACATAGTCTCCATCGAGGTCTACACATTTGGTCCAGCGAATTTCCAATTTTTTTCATCCCATCTAAAAAGTAGGATTTGTCAAATTATGCAAAATAGCCATCGACAGCCATGATGACATCTTCGTACTAAGAAAAATTTTTCCCGTCGATCCAAATTTTTAGGTTTGGGAACAAGAAGAAATCACGTGGGGCCAAGTCCGGAGAATACAGTAGATGTGGAACCAATTTGAACCGCAATTCGCGCAATTTTGCCATTACAACGGCCAATGCATTGTCTTATGAAAGAGCACTTTTTTGTGTGCCAATCTTGGCCGCTTTTTCTTCAGTTCTTCTTTTAAACAGTCCAACAACGCTGCATAATAGACTACTCTTATTGTCTTACCCTTTTCCAAATAGTCTATCACGATAATTCCTTGAGAATCCCAAAAAAACAGTGGCCATCACTTTCCCAGCTGACAAAACGGTCTTCGCTTTTTTTTTTTGGTGCTCTTTCAACGGGCATTGTCCACTGTTTTGACTACTGCTTGGACTCAGGTGTGTAGTGGTGGATCCAAGATTCATCTACAGTCACGAATTAAAGCAAAAAATCCTGCAAATTGTGATTAAACATTGACAAACACTGCATTGAAATGTCTTTTCGGATGCGTTTTTGATCAACAATCATAGCATCCATCGCCCACACAGCTTTTTCATGTGCAATTTTTCGTGCAGGATATTATACACCCGTTCAGTGAGATGCCTACACTCTCACACAATTTCACTTGGCAGTCTTAACTGAACGGGTGTATAATACCAATACCATGGATTTTGACAATCATTTCCTTTGTAATGACCTCAGTCAGGTGTCTGGAGCGTGCTTCATTTTTGATGGACTTATCACGTTTAAATTCATTTATCCAAAAATGAATAGTCTTTAATGCTGGTGCAGAGTTCCCATGAACTGCACCTAACTCGACTTTGATCTGCGTGGCCGTCCACTTCTTCAAATAATTGTTTTATCACAGCACGAAACTCATTTTTCTCCATTTTTATGAAAAATGCGAACACGGTCATTTTAAATGTTTGCCAAACGAGAACTACGCATCGCAAGTGGCTAAAATTTTGCCAGGGACCATGATAAAGATGATACATGCCGATACAGCTATGAATGAACGAATTGTGTCGCCATCTATCAGAAATTTACCAAACTTTTATAACAACCCTTTTAGTGTGTTGGGTTGTGGATTGTTGTCCAATTGGTATAATCAGCAAGTTGTGTGTGGAGGGAAAGAGTGATATTCCATGAGAGAAATGCATGTAAACTGTATGCTAATTATATCAAGGAAGGTGTGATATAGTGATATAGTTGTTTGCAGATGATGTAAATTTGGGGTGAACTATGACGAGTGGAGCACATGCTTTACAAGAGGACTTGAAAAGACTGGCTGAATGACAAGTTGCCAATTCAATGTTGTAAAGCATAAGGTTTTAATTTGTCAAACACACATGAAATGTAGAGTATGCAACTGATAGGGATATCTTCAATAGAGAGATCAAACAGATAGATAGATGAAGATGGATATCAAATATTGTATTCATGATTAGATGAAAGAGGTGATGCAATTATAAAAATAAATGAAAAAAGTAAAGTAAAAAAAAAAAAAAAAAAAAAAATAGACAAGTAAAAGCTTTCAAAACTTGAAGACCATAAGTAATTGGATAATAATGGATATGGTGTGATAGTGGACAAGTACCTAAAACATACATACTAGTAAAATAGTGACGGGAGCACACTGGAGAATTATGGTGCTGCAGGGGACACTTTCACGTGGAAATAAGGATATGGTTCCACTGTATAAGGCCTTGTCACCTGGTTTTCAAAAGGATGAAGATACATGAAGAGGATCCAAAGATGATTGTCTAAAGTAGTTTCTGGTCTCTAGAATGTTGAATATGAAGACAGATCGAGGGAATTCAACTGAGAGGAGGATGTGCATGAGAAGGAGGGCAAGTGTGTGGGTAGGGAAAGAGTAGTGTTTTTTGTATGGAGAGTGGTCAGTGATTGGAATGTACTTAAGGCATTCACCATCTCCATCACCTAGTATGATGAGTTGTGTGACAATGGGATCTCCCATGAGTCTTTGGACTCATTGTGGGAGTTCTGATAATATTCATGACAAACATTTATTTAGACTTAGCCAACATACATATACAAGCTAAATCTCCTAAGTCAATTTTCCTTGAAGCAAAATGACAGTTCTTAAAAATTAATAACCCAGGAGAATAAAAACACTGCTACTGTCATAATGAATCACACACAAAAGAAAAATAACATTTTAAAAGTTCAAAATCATTAAAAGAACGATCCCACTAACACACAACAGAGGGGTTTGCAAATTACTTTGAAAAAATAAAACTTTGGGATCCAAAGAAATCACTAGGAAGCTGACCCTTAATATGCAGAAACACCAGACATAATACAGGACGTTGTTTTTCAAGTAATAGATAGCATTATGTTGTCCTTACAAACTTCTAAACAGAAAATTAGTTACATCAGCTTGGCTCGCAATCCACTGTTTGCACTTGCCCATATCCTCAAAAATACAAAGAGGGAGCAACATAATACAATGTTGCTCTGATATCAAGTATCTACATAATAATACTTAATAACATCAAAACAAATGTAAAAATCTTAAAATATTAACACACAGGGACAAAGGCTACTTGCTTCAATGATGTGTTTTTTTCTGACCTCTATTACCTATGGCATACAGTTTTACACAATGATTAAAATTAAACAGCCTAAAGATGCTAAACTTATCCACTCTATACACCCAAAATTTTAACAAAAATTTTCCATCTCTTATATCTGGAGTACTTCATAATCTCTCTCTCTCACACACGCACAAAAAAAAAAAAAAATGTAATGAGTGTGTAGCAGACCATTCTTTGGGCACCCTTCCAAAAAGGGCTAGATCATTGAAAAAAAAAAAAAAAAAAAAGCACTTAACCAATTTCATTTAGTATGGGCACATGTGTGTTACTGACTTAGCACCACTCTAGCCAAGAAAGAAAGACCATTTTCTTTCTTTGCTAGAGTAGTGCTAAGTCAATTGAATGGGAACAGACTACTGCTATCTTGAGATCTAGATAGCACTCACTAGGACTTCAACTCTTGCATTTTCTATCAATGTTTCTTGTTACCTTGTGGGTACTTAAGGGTCAAAGCTGTATAACTGAGAGGAGACCTCTACATAGCCTTTAAAGGAATATGGAGAACAGACAGGGCTTCTGACCTAATGTCCAATCCTCACCTTCTCATGATGCACCCTGTTGGGTATCTACATGGATACGAAACGGACGAGGATGGGCGGGAATTTGGGATTTAGCTGACCAAATTGTATTCTCATTGACTTGAACCAAAATACAAATGTACAGTATAACATGACAAAATTTCGTGATGGCTAGGGCGTCGCTCGGATAAACAAGGATCTCGTTGTTTTCGCCAGGAAACCAGGCGAACAGCGAAAAGTCAGCTACTGGAACAAATCTGAAAACAAACCACAACTCAATATCACCAGAGTTAAAGGCCAGTACTATCAACACAAGAAGCCTGAATGGTAAAGAAATGGAGCCAGCTGAGGAATTAGATAAGTACCAGATCGACATAATAGGTTGACTTAAACAAAAAAGACAAAAACTGGTGAGATCTTTCTGAGCAATAAATACAAAATGTTATATTCAGAAGCACTAGCATTCAACACAAAATACGAGGCTAATCTTCTTGACTGGCAGGCAGTCACAAGTAGAGTGATGTGAGCAATTATGAGAATGGGGAACTGGACAATGAGATTTATTTGTGCATATGGTCCCACACAAGGTTCTACTAAGATAGAAGTGGAGGAATTTTTTGATGCTTTCGAAAAAGCAACTGACACAATGAAAAAGGAAAAGTTACTCCTTGTTGGGGATCTTAAATAGCAGAGTAGGAAATGATTGTAAGACATACAAAAATATTTTGGGAAAATTTGGAGAAAAGAGAAAAGCTAATAATAATGGCAAATACCTGTTGGATTTCTGCTCAGGACATGGACTGGTTATTACTAACACCATGTTCAAACATAAAAATGTGCACAAATTCATGTGGAGAGAAGAGGAAAGGAATAAGGAAAGTCTCATTGACTATGTTATTGTTGATAGTGATGTTTTCTCCCTTGTGCAGGACACCAGTGTACAGAGGATTTGAAATAGGAAGCGATCACTATTTAGTCTTGAGCAGGGTAAAATTTAATTTCATATTGAAAAGAATAACATGTAAGAAAGTTTTAAAGCGAATAAAAGTTGAAAAGCTCTCAGATGTGAACTCTAGACTAAAATACACAAAGATTATTGAAGAAAAAATGAAAGAATTTAAGAATAGGAACCAAACCTTGAAGATTCAATGGCAAGCCTTGAAGAAAACCCCGATTAATTCAGATAGAGAAGCATGTGGTGAGATTGTCTGCAAGGATAGAAAAATTAGAACTCCATGCTGGACACAGGAAGTTAAAGAGGCAGAGAAGGAAAACAATAAAGCATATCAAAAGTTCCTAGGAAATAAGTAAGCTTGTGCTCTTAGAGAATACAGAGACAAATGTAAGAAAGCTAAACACTGTAAAACTTGCTAAACAAAAGTCATGGGAGGATTTTGGCAAGAACATAGAAAATAAATATCAAGAAGGTACAAAATATTCTGGAGGTTGTTGAAGTAGCTTAGGAATGGAGGAAAGAATGCTGTAAAAGGAGTTAGAGATGATGAAGGTGACATGAAAACGGGAGAAAGAGATATCCTCGAAGTATGGAGTAATTACTTTGAAAAACTGCTAAATGAAACAAGCAGTGATGACAGCACAGTGGTAAAAAACACTGACCATGCATGCAGTCAGGAATACATATCCATACTTGAAGTAGAAATAACTATCAAAGGCTTGAAATGTGGAAAGGCAGCAGGAGTAGATGATATTCGACCAGAAATGCTGAAGTATGGTGGTATAAAAGTCTTACTGTGGCTGCACTGCATAGTTCAGAAGTCCTGGACAGAGGGATGAATTCCCGACGATTCAAGTATAGCTCTCATAGTACCCATATATAAAAAGAGAAATAAAACTGAGTGAGAATTACAGAGGTATTTCCCTACTGAGTATGCCTGGTAAGATTTATGCAAGTATACTTGAGAAACGGTTGAGAAGAATTGTGGAAGAAAAGCTTGGTGAAGAACAAGCTGGATTCAGGCCAAATAGAGGCTGTCAGGATCAGATCTTCACTTTATGACAAATAGCCGAAAAAAAGCATGGGAATTTAACAAAGATCTGTATTTAAGCTTAGTCGATCTAGAAAAGGCATATGACAAGGTGCCAAGGGAGAAGCTATTCAATATGCTAGTTATATGGTGTCAATGGGGCATTATATCAAGCAATCCTCAGTCTTTATTTGAGTTGTAAGTCAGCAGTTAGAATTGAAGAAAGTACAGGAAGATGGTTTAATGTTAAATCTGGTTTCACACAAGGATGTACATTATGAAGGAAAATGGTATTAAACATGATATCAGAATTGGAGATGTTAATGCTCTTTGCTTTATGCGGATGATGTTATACTTCTAAATAAATCTTCTAGAAGTCTGCAAGATTCCCTAACTAAATTGAATAACTGTTGTAATAGATATGGTATGAAGGTCAGCAATAAAAAGCCAAAGGCAATGAAAATAGGCAGAATCGTTGAAAATGTCAACTGTGTTGTGAATGGAGAACCTGTGGAACAAGTGAAACATTTCAGCTACTTAGGCATGATTTTTACTGAAGATGGTAAATTAAATATAGAAATAGACAACAGAATCAGCAAAGCTGGTATGGTGGGAAGTCAATTGAATAAATTCATATGGAATAAGAGAGAAATTAGTCGGAACACTAAATTAGCTGTATAGAAGACAGTGTTCAAACCAGTTTTAACTTATGGATTTGAGAGCTGGGTCAGAAGTAAAACACTTGACCAAACACTAGAGACCACAGATATGAGAGTCCTGAGAAAGAATATAGGCATGAACAGATGGCATCAATGGCAATATCATATTAAAAACGAGGATATTATGAAATAACTTGACATTGTCAACATCCAGGAATGCGTTAACAGAGTTAATCTTAGGTGGTATGTTCACTTAAACAGAATGGGCGAGGAAAGATTAGCAAAACAAGTGTTCTCTGCCAGGTTGGCAGGAAAACGACCCAGAGGAAGACCAAGATTGTAAAGATTTTTGTCACAAAGACTTGCGAATTCTCTTTAAACTGTGTACTGTGGTGAGGAGCCGCTGCCGTCGTGACAGAAGCAGACGACGCTTGGGACTTCATTAGCAAAGTTTCCGTTGTGTGTGGTATCCATTTTTTTTTAAATGTGCCCGAAGTGAAAGAATAAGTACAACATTAGTGTTTGAAAGCAAATTATAATGTGTTTGTAGTTTCAAGAATCTTGTAAAGCAAGTTTGTGTCAAGTTTTTCAGAAATAAATAACATCACTAAAGTTACATCAGTGAAATGCGTAAGAATGTGTTCTAAAAGTATACGTATAAGCGAGCATTCATTCTGCGAAATGATCAAGACTTTCACCAGCTTTACCACTCATCTCAAGTCCGAGTTCTACTAAGATATAGGTGGATTGATACGGTACAAAGTGCTTTAGCGACAGAAATATAAGATGTGATCATGTTGGGGTCTTGACAAATAGCAGGCTGATTTGGAGGAAAATTGTAGATTGGAAGTTAGTAATAATGTAAATATTTTCATGTAATACTATCATATCCTGTACACCCCTTGAAAGTACATGGCAGGAATTTGATGATGATTCTTGTTAAAAGCAAAGTGGGTTAGAACTATGTTTCAAATTGGAAAGACACAAGAATAGTTATAATGGAAATGGGAAAGTATAGAATAAAAATTTTAGGAAAAAATGAAATGGAAGGACTTTGGAAGTGTGAAGACTGTTGATGGATATCAAATACTGTATTAATGATCAGATGAAAGTCACGAAAGAGGTGAATCAATTATAAATGCAAATTGATCATACTCTGATCAAAGGTAATTTTAGGAATTCACTCTTAGATGTTAAAGTAAGGTAAGGAGCTGATGTAGCATTTGATTATTACGAAGTAACAGTCAAAATTAAATTGAAGCTGCATGGGATTTGAAAAAAAAAAAAAATAAATAAAATATGTTACAATGGAAAAATTTTGAAATGGTATATGACAGGGGTGTTCAACCCGTCGATCGTAGAGCGATTTTTGTTCAATCTCTTGTGCATTCCTCCTTATTTACAAATTTAATTAAAACTCTGAAAACATAATATTTTATTTATCATTATTTTGTATTATTTTTAATTCGCTTTAAGTGTATAGCTATTGTTTATTTATTTTTCGTTAAAATTATCAAATCAGTAATTTTCTTATAAGTCCGGGTAAATGAATTAATTTGGATCGGTGGAAGTCAAACAGCGAGCTGAGTGAATACAATTACAATCAAGTGTAAAAAGTTGATTGTAGCTTAAATATTAAATACAGGTAGTCCTCAACTTACGACAATTCGTCCTTACGATGGCCAAAAATTGTTATTAAAAATTCTCTAATTAACTTTGCCACCAGGATATACATACATATATCACATTGCTTTTGTATACGTATCGCAGCATTTGACAATTTTTAGGAAACAGAAGATAAATACGGCAAGCATACATTTAACGCTAATAAAGGCTGGTTTTATCGATTCAAAAGTCAATTTAACTTACATATTTTACGAATAACGGAAGACTCTGCTAGTTTTGATTTTGAAACTGCCGAAATTTTCAAGAAAAATCTGAGAGAGATGATAAAAGATGAAGGCTATTTGCCAGAGCAGGTTTATAATGTAGATTACACCAGACTGTTCTGGAAAAGAATGCCAGAAGGAACTTACATTCACAGAGAAGCTACATCGGCACCTGGTTTTAAGGCATTTAAAGATAGGATTACGCTTCTTCTTGGAAGAAATGCTGGTTTTAAATTAAAACCATTTCTTGTTTGTCATTCACAAAACCCCAGAGCTTTGAAAAACATTGATAAGAATAAGTTGCCGGTTTACTACTGGAGTAATCCTAAGGCTTGGATGACAATGGTTTTATTGTATTTTACTGGTTCTTAAATTGTTTTATTCCAGAAGTACGTGCCTTTTAAAATTCTATTGCTGCTTGACAATATTCCAGGACATCCTCTTCACATCGGCGATTTGAATGAAAATATAAACGTGATGTATCTACTGTCCAATACAGCGGCTGTGATTCAACCTATGGATCAAGGTTCGATTACTACATTCAAGACACATCTGAAAACTACATTTTCTCAAGCAATAACAGCAATGGACAACGATGCTATAACAGTATGGAAAAATTATGATAAAAACCAATGTATCCAGAACATCGGAACTTCAAGGAATGAAGTTTCGGAAAAATGTATGCAAGGAATTTTGATTAAGAAATCGTTGAAATTGTAAGAAAACTGGATTTAGAAATCAATATTACCGATACAGAAGAATTAGCAGATCACGAAGAAGGTGAACTGACTGATCAAGACTTTCCAAAACGAAAGAGTTTTAGAAGAAGAAAGGAATAATGAGGAAGATGAAGAAGAGAAATCGGTAAAGCATTTACTGTAAAAGGATTAGCTAAAGTATTTTCCAAACTAAACGAAGGACTTCAGCTACTCGAAAATATGGATCAAGATACTGATTGCTTCGCCAAAGTCAAAAAGAAAATTCGAGAAGCAGTCATATGTTATCACAGTGGTGTAGCTAGAGCTTTTGCCACCCCTCTCAATACACACCAAAAATACTATAAAAAGTCAAAACGACGTATAGGGAAAAAAATTAAAACAGTGTTTATTTTTGAAGTAAAACTTTAATTTCAACATTCTAAAATGTTATTTTTCTTGCTTTTCTGTTAAGAAAATTGTCGATGACATTGGCAAAGTTTATTTCATAATACTGTAAGTCTCAATGAATTTTATTTAGAAAAACTCTTCTCACAACTAGCAAACGATTACAGCAATTGTCAGGAAAATTCGCAGTAGTATTAGAATATTTGGAAATGAGTTATCCAGACTGTATTTTAGAATCAACTACAAAGGTTCAAAGTGTCGCCCGGGGCGGACTGCCACCTCCTAGCTACGGCTGTGTTATCGCGAAATATATGAAGAAAAGAAAAAAACAAAAAACTCAACAGAATTAACCACCATTTTTCTGATTAAAAAAGCTATTCCTGATTGCAAGAAATAACCATATCATCCAAATGAGTGACAGTTATTCACCTGTTTAATTAAAGACACCATTAATAAGTTTTTTGTTTAACTAATATTAAAAGGAATTTCAAATTAAAGTGCACCATTTTTGATATGTGTTTATGTATTTTTTTCTTAAATTTTTCTTTCTTAATTTTGTATATGTGCTAATAAATAATTTATAAATGTTTATGTAAATTTATATATTTTTAACTGTTTAAAGTTAAACCTAATTTATGAAAATATAACAGAAATCAAACAAATCAAGAATTAAAAAAAAAAAGTACTCGACTTATGAGGGAGACGTTGGAACGGAACCCCGTCGTAAGTCGAGGACTACCTGTATTCCAAAGCACATTACATCGATTTTTTACTTAGGTTAAGTCCCATGTGAATATTGTAAAAAAAAAAAAAAAAATTGTTTATCACGGTATAGTTTGTATTAGATGTTTTTGTAAATAACTCTTTTGAAGCTAACTGTATATACTGCTTTAATAAGAATGTGTTAGAGTGTTAAAAACAAATGCAATGTTTTTGTCGCCGAAGCTGTACATGGCGGCATTACAAAGACTGTTATTGAAACTTGCATATATGAGAAAGGCTTGCAGGCTCTAAGTGTAAATATCTCCGAAGTCAGTCAGAAAGAGTTCAGACAAACCGGCAACTTACAATCAAAAGAAAGCGGAGGAGAACAAAAGGCGTGTCGAACTTGAAACTTAAGATGAAAGACTCACCGATTCTTTGGGGGTTGCCAAACTCCATGCGAGGTCTCAGAGGAGACCTAATAAAAAGGGACTGAAGCAAGCAGAAGGGGTCCTGGTTCCAGAATTGCTGTCAGAGAAGAGGCCACCCGGTCCATAGGCATCAGAGAGAAAGAGAGAGAGAGACTGCCCAGATACACGTTGCTTGAGAGAGGAGTTTCCCGCTTCCAGAAAGGAGCTTCTCGGTTCGAGACGTTGCTAGTGAGAGACTACTTCTAGGCCGCAGACAAGGTTTCAAATTGTCGAAAGGAAGAATTCCAATTGCCAGAGAAACGTTTCCAGGCCAGGTTAATGTTCAGACAATAGTGTGTTGCGTTTTCATTACAATTTAATGAATCAAACGACTTCACTGATACTGCTCAGTTAATGGTATTTCAAGATTATTCAAGTAAAGAAGAACTTTTGAAAATTATACCATAATTGGGAAGGACTAAGGGAGAAGACATGTTTTCGGCATTTGATGAATTTGTGAAACAACACAAACTTTCAGTTTTTAAACTTGTGTCTATTACTACTGATGGTGCTCCTGCAATGATAGGTAATAAATCAGGCTTCGTTTCATTATGTAAAAACGATGACAAATATCAAGATTTTTTAACGTACCACTGTATTATTCACCAACAAGTACTGTGTAGTAAAGGATTAAACAGAAAAGATTTTTGGATATTAAATTTAAAATTGTAAATTCTGTTCAAGGAAAAGCCCTGCAACGGCAGTTATTTAAATTACAGGCAGATGATGATAGGGAACTTCTGTTGTACAATAATGTTCGCAAGCTCAGCAGAAGTCAATTTTTAGAAAGATTTCTTGTATTAATTAATGATATAAAAAATTTTCTTGATGAAAAAGGAGATAATTATCCACAATTGAGTGATAAAAGATGGTTGTTACACTTATCATTTTTAGTAGATTTCTGTACAAAATTAAGCAATTTAAATTTAGAGTTACAAGGTAGAGATAAAAATTTAATTGACATGTTAAGTTCAATGAAAATTTTCCAACAATACTTACTTTTATTAAAGACAAATATAAATGACCACAAATTTTGTCTCCCATATTAAAATTTTTGAACAAAATCAAGAAATGCTTCGCTATGGTTTAAAAGAATTTATTCGTGAAATAGAATTAGTTGAGGAAGAAATAAATTCAAGATTTAAAGATTTTAATAAAACTGAAATGATTGTATCTTTTATCAACAATCCATTTCAAGAAAACTTGAACATCACAGAAATTTCAAATAATATTAGTAGGCTGTTTGATATAAACCAAGCTGAAGTAGAACTTGAGATAATAAACTTTCAGAATAGTTTACATTTAAAATCAATAAACAATGAAGTAATTTGGAAGTATACACATGAAAAATTCCCAATATTAACTGATGTTGCGCGAAAAATTCTGTCCTGTTTCGGATCGGCATACTTGTCAGAATCCGCTTTTTCAAATACGACCATAATAAAAAATAAATTAAGAAACCAAATTACAAATGATCATTTGGATGATTGTCTGCGATTGGCCATTTCTTCATATCAACTTGACTATGAAAATATTGTAAGGTCCAAACAATGCCAAATTTCACATTAGCTTTTTTTTTTTTTTTAATCACAACAGATTGATTAAAAACTTCTGAGTTTGTAATCAATCTGTTGTTTTTTCTAACTTTGGTTTTCCAAAATAGAGAAATATTTTATTCCAATATATTTGTTTTTTATATTGTATTAAAATAATTAAAAGTGATAAATAAAATTTTAAATACACAAATAAAGTTTTTAGTTGTGTATTTTTTTAGTTGTTTATTTGTGCGTAATCAGATATCAGGTAGATCGCCGAATAACTTTTTATAGAAAAGTAGCTCGCGTAGTAAAAAGGCTGAACACCACTGGTATATGATAAGGTTGCAGGAGACTGTTTGGATGCTAAGGAGAAAAAAGAACAAGAACTGGTTAACAGACAAGACATGGAAACTCAGAGAAAAAAGGCATAAAGTTAAAATGTGTGAAAATACTAAATCCCAGAGTGCTAAAGAAATTCATTTGAGCAATTACAGAAAGAGGGAGTTAGTTAAAAGATCTACATAAAAAAATAAAAGGTGTGGACTGGCAGAAGATGCACAAAATGCTTCAACATTAGGACACATTGGAACTGTATGAGATGGCAAGGAAAATATGCTCTCAAGAGGATAAGATTGTCAGATGGAAAGAACACTGAGATTTGAAATATAAGTATAGATTTAAATATTACATCAGAACCTACATCTAAAAATGAAAAAATGAATGTAATAGAAAATATGAAAAAGGGAAAAGCAATGATAACATAGGAACAGAAATGCTTAAAACAATTAACACATCCAATCGGGGTGATCGTAGCTCACTCACTGTGAACCCAACCAACTGTTGAAGTGAGTGAATTTATGGTTATTTCGTTCCTGCCAGTTATACTTTTTGTAACGGTTTCTTTGATTTTAATGTTGTGTCAGTTAGGCCACTTGGCAGCCTGATAAGGGAGTGGCACACAAGAAAGCAGCTATAAAATTCTACTAAAAGGATTGCACCTAACATGCCACGAAAACTTTGCATTAGACATGCACACATGACAGGGAAGCGGCAGACAAAAGGTAATGAGAAGTCTTCTTGGGAAGATAAATGTGATTGAACATGTCAAAGAAACTGCTGTTGATAAACTACAACTGATCTTTAACAATGTGCTGGAGACTACAAAAATACCTAAACAGTGGAAAGAAATGATATTTATAATCTCTAAGAAACATGATCTCACTAGATAGGAGAATTCAGTACCTGAAAAAATTTTCTGTAAAATATTGATAAATATGATTTAACATGAAGTAAAGAATATATATAGGCACGAACAAACTGGTTTTAAAACAGGTGGGAGTATTGTTAAACACATTTTTACTTTAAGTAACATCACTGAACAAAAGAGAACTTAGAACCCATTATACCTAAATTTCATAGATTTTGCTAAAGCATTTGACAGTGTTGATAGAGAAACATCATGATTAATTATTAAGTTATAGAATTCTTGACAAATATGCAAGAATAATTAAAGAAATGTATAAGGGAAGTAAAAGTTGTGTTACTACACAGCAAACATCTGAATGGCTTCAGATAAGATCTGGAGTAAGGCAGGATTGTGTAATGTCTGGTTTACTGTTTGACATAATCATTAATTGGATTATGAGAAAAGTTACATGTGCAAGAAGAGGAATTAAATGGAATCCTATTTCACAGTTAGAAAATCTAGATTATGTTGATGACAATTTTGATATAATCAAAATACAATGATACACAATCAAAATCAGAAGACTTGTTATTAAACAGCTCAAATGGTTGGTCTTAAATAAATTATTGAAGCAAAGTTCTTAAAATAAATGGCAAATGCCACAAACAAAATTAAAATCAACCAACATGATCTAGAACAGGGAAAGAAACCTTTTCCAGTGGCATACCACTATATTTAATTATATAAAAGATATTAGATGTACCAGTAAGGCAGTGGTTCACATACACCAGTGGTAAGCGTACCATAGGTTGAGAATCCCTGTTCTAGAAGAATTTAAGAATTTAACATACTTGGGAGCAAATGTAGATAACAAAGGCAGAAATAACAGAGTCAAAATGCAAAGATTGAAAAAAGGCTAATACAGCTTTCAGATAATTTTGGGCACATTGGGAGAGAGAGAGGGGGGGGTATGACTTCATGTTATTGAAATTATTGATGTTGATGTGTTGCGCCCTCGATTTAACAGACAAAATTTCCAGTCCGTATGTCACATGTGAAAATTAACACCTTATTAATTTTAAAATGCTTTTAACAAAGATTTGCTTATAATTAAATTAACAGGTTATTTTTCACAGTATTAGAGATGTCTGTGAAGAACTCATAGCATTTTGAGTCTATTTGGATTAGAGTAAGTCTTGTATGACGTATTCTTTCAAGTAAAAGAGAGAGTGATGTATTATGATAAATGCGTTTAGCTTGTCTAGAATTAAAAAGCTGTCTGAGACGTAGAAACTTTGGGATAATGTTGTTGTTGTCCCAACATCTTTTTAAGAAAGTTAGGCAATTTAAACACTTTGCTTTTTTTACACTTTAAAAGTTCAAGATGGCTTACCTTCTGTTCAGTAATCTCATCGATCCTGTTCATATTAGAAATTGTTAATTCTTGACCACAAAGATTAATGAAAATTAACTATTATTTAGATATTGGTCAAGTGTAGGTGAATAACTAATTTAATTACCAACTATCCTTTCTTTTAGGCTTACACGGTGATCCGAATGCATTTTTGGAAATTATGGAGACAACTACCGTGTTTGAATAAAAACTTTAGTTTACTATTACTAAAATTTTACAATTCGACGTTTCGACCTTTATGTTAAGGTCATCTTCTGGAGCGTACAAATATACACAGGAAACAAGCTATACCACAATCATACTGGTTCGTTAAAGACACTGACTAACCGCTACCACAATTGTTGGCCTGACCTCTGGTGGGGAAAAAAAAAAAAAAAAATATACATCAGCGCTAAAGTCCTATTATTTGTGTTGTCTACTATATACATATATTAACATTATATTAACATCCTTCCAGCCAGTTGGAGTGGAATGGTTTCTAATAATAGCAGATTGGCTAGAGTCCTGACTTGTGTTGAATCTTTCAAATTAGGTTGGCTGAATGTGTGCCATCCAGATCCTTGGAATTTTCATACCATCTTTGTTGTTGATATTTGGGTGGTTTATCAGGATTTCGCAGGATTCTTTAAATTTTCTTTCGTACCATGTTTTTGTACGGTGTAAGGAGCAGGTGCTTTTCCAGTTGATTTGGTGTAAGGTGTTGAGTGCGTGGTCTGAGAGGCCTGCTTCACCATAATGGTTATATTTAATGTGTCTAATGTGTTCTTTTTTGCGTATAGGGATTGTCCGTCCTGTTTCACCAATGTACGGTAAGTTACAGGTGCAGCGGATGCAATAGACTCCAGGATGTGCTAATGGGAGGAGAGGGTCCTTAGAGGAGCTGAATATAGTTTTGAGTTTAGTGGGTGGTTTAAAGGTGGCATTAAGGTTATAATGTTGTAGGATTCTGTTGATTTTTTCTGATAACCCTTTAATGTATGGGATGGCTATGGTTTTACTGTAGTCTAGATTCGTTTTTGTTGTGGTTTTATAGAGTATTTTATTGACAGTATTTTTGTTATAGCCATTGTTTATGAATGTGTCACTAATGATTTTTAGTTCTTGTTTCAGGGCCTGCTGGTTAGAGCAAATAGTTGTGGCTCTGTTTTTAAGGGTGTTTATGACTCCATATTTTTGTGCTGGGTGGTGATATGAATTCGCATGTATGTATTGGCCCGTGTGTGTAGGTTTTCGGTAGACCGTGAAGGATAGATTGCCTGAAGGAAGATGTGTAACTAGTGTGTCTAGGAACGGGAGCGAATTTTGGTTTTCGATTTCGATGGTAAATTGTATGCGTTCGTGTTGTTTGTTTAGGTGGTTGAGGAATGTGTTTAGCGTTTGTCGACCGTGCGGCCAGATCGCGAACACGTCGTCAACGTATCTGAGCCAGATTGTCGGTCGAAGCGTGGCGGAATCAAGAGCCCTTTGCTCAAAGGTTTCCATGTAGAAGTTCGCGATTGGGGGGGATAATGGTGAGCCCATGGCCGTACCTTCCTTTTGTAGGTAGAATTTGTTTTGCCACACGAAGTAACCGGACTTTAGTACGTGGGCAAAGAGGGCCGTAATGTCGGGCGGAAATTTGTTTTGTAGTAGGAGAATTGTGTCATTGATGGGGACATTAGTGAAAAGGGCAGAAACGTCAAAACTGACTAATAAGTCGTCTTTGTCGAGTGTTATGTTTTTGATTATGTTTATAAAGTGTTGTGTGTTTTTTACGTAGGAGGGGGAATGACCTACCAACTCCTTGAGTGTTGCCGCTAATTTCTTGGCTAGGTGGTAATTGGGACTGTCTATTCCTTCCACTATTGGTCGAAGGGGCACATTTTGTTTGTGTATTTTCGGAACCCCATATATTCTGGGGGGGCGGGCGTAGTGGGGTTTAAGTTTTTTAACTGTGTCTGGTGGCCAAGAAGTGACGGACTTTAATAGTTTTTCTGTTTTGTCCTTTATCCTCTTTGTTGGGTTATAATTCACCATTTTATATGTGTTGTTATCGGCTACTAGTTGGTTCATTTGCAGTATGTATGTTGACCTGTCAAGGACAAAAATCATTAGTGACACATTCATAAACAATGGCTATAACAAAAATACTGTCAATAAAATACTCTATAAAACCACAACAAAAACGAATCTAGACTACAGTAAAACCATAGCCATCCCATACATCAAAGGGTTATCAGAAAAAATCAACAGAATCCTACAACATTATAACCTTAATGCCACCTTTAAACCACCCACTAAACTCAAAACTATATTCAGCTCCTCTAAGGACCCTCTCCTCCCATTAGCACATCCTGGAGTCTATTGCATCCGCTGCACCTGTAACTTACCGTACATTGGTGAAACAGGACGGACAATCCCTATACGCAAAAAAGAACACATTAGACACATTAAATATAACCATTATGGTGAAGCAGGCCTCTCAGACCACGCACTCAACACCTTACACCAAATCAACTGGAAAAGCACCTGCTCCTTACACCGTACAAAAACATGGTACGAAAGAAAATTTAAAGAATCCTGCGAAATCCTGATAAACCACCCAAATATCAACAACAAAGATGGTATGAAAATTCCAAGGATCTGGATGGCACACATTCAGCCAACCTAATTTGAAAGATTCAACACAAGTCAGGACTCTAGCCAATCTGCTATTATTAGAAACCATTCCACTCCAACTGGCTGGAATGATGTTAATATAATGTTAATATATGTATATAGTAGACAACACAAATAATAGGACTTTAGCGCTGATGTATATTTTTTTTTTTTTTTTTTCCCCACCAGAGGTCAGGCCAACAATTGTGGTAGCGGTTAGTCAGTGTCTTTAACGAACCAGTATGATTGTGGTATAGCTTGTTTCCTGTGTATATTTGTACGCTCCAGAAGATGACCTTAACATAAAGGTCGAAACGTCGAATTGTAAAATTTTAGTAATAGTAAACTAAAGTTTTTATTCAAACACGGTAGTTGTCTCCATAATTTCCAAAAATGTAATTACCAACTAGTTTTGCCGGCTTCATCAGGGTACAATCAAAAAAGCAAAGAAATGAAAATTACAAGCTAAACATTAACTGACAATTTTATTTCAATAACAAAATAGTAGTGCGCGTGAAACAATACGCATGTCGTGGATACATGATTTACTTGTTGAGATGCATTTTGTAGTTTGCACTGAAGTTCATTTCTTGTGTGTTTATTAAGATCGAAAAATTCAATCATTTGTATAATAATCTTATTGAGTCAAAACCTTCTATACCAGACAACAAAGTTATTGTTAACTAATCTAAGTACATACCAACTAAACCCGAGACCGCTATTCTCAAAAAAAAAAAAGACTTCAATTTCCCCTTAATACCCCCTGTAATAGCTAAAGTATATTTCATCTGCAATTTAGAGAAGGCAATATCACTACTACCACAACTTACAGCTAATGACCTTAGATCTCCTCACACCAATGTCACCCCTATGAAAAAAAAGAACGCTACTCAACTCAAAGAACAACAAAGACATCATCATACATAAGGGCAGACAAAGGGAACAGCACTGTCATCTTAAACACAAAAGATTATGAAGACAAACTCAACATTCTTTTATCGGATACATCTGTCTATAATGTACTTAATACAGATCCTACGTTAAAAAACCATAACGATACCAATGAATTATTACATCAGATGACAAACTGGCCTACAGATCTAATTAAAAAGTTAAAATCTATGCATCCTCTAACTCCTAGATGATATGGCGTACCAAAAGTACATTACGCCCAATAGTGGATGGAATCAACTCTCCAACGTATTTACTGTCAAAATATCTAGATAAAATTCTACAACACATCCATAATTCAGATACTTATATTAAAAACTTTTGCCAGGAATTTTTGATATGCTTTCTTCTTTTCCTTCACTGCCTCTTTTACTTCCTGTGTCCACCATGGAGTGTCTTCCCAATGCAGTTGATATTTTCAATGTCATTACTGACTTTCATGCCATATCTATTACAACAGTTATTCAATTTAGTCAGGGAATCTTGCCGACTGGAACTGTATTTATTTAGAAGTATAACATCATCTGCATAAAGCTGACATTAACATCTCTAATTTTGATATCAGTTTAATACTACTTTTCTTCACAATGTGATCCATTTAGATAATGAATAACAGAGGGTTTGGTTTGGTTTATAGTTTATTTGGCACAAAAACTACAAAGGTCATACTGTGCCATACTAAGGTTACAACTATACAAAGCAGTTAAAGAAAATTGTAAACAATATACCTGTACAAACATTAGGTTCCACAAAGCAGCATCTACATAGAAATAAAATTGCTGCAGAGGGCACAGCAACACACAAGGTTAAAGGTTACAGTAGTACAAAAATTGTCAACAATACAAGTTAAATAAACAAAATGCATATACAAGACACCAAGCCAAGGCAGTATCTACATATAGTTCAAATTATAACAGATGTTTTTACAGCCATATATAAATAGGCAAAAAGGAATTATTATATAACATGCATGCATAAAAATAAAATTTGGCAATGTGGTATCTACATATAAACAAAATTACAAGAAGGTTACACAAATATATGAGGTGTCCTACAGCAATACATAATTAGTCAAAAAAAAAAAAATATATATATATATAGTAAATAATATGTATGCACAAAAGTTAAGCTGGGCAATGCAGTATCTACATATAAACAAAATTACTACAGCATTTCAGGCAGTACATAATTAGACAACAATACAAGTTAATAAACAAAATGCACGTATAACACCAAGCCAAGGAATGCAGTATCTACATATAAGATAACTACATAAGATTATAATAAATGTTATTACAGTAATACATAGAGTTAAACAGGAATTATTATACAATATGTATGCATAAAAATTAAGTTTAGTAGCGTGGTATTTACATATTAACAAAATTACAACAAGGTAACTCAAGGCTACAGAAATACGTGATTGGTCAGAAATTAAACTAATGAAAATACATACATTAGCACTCAACTCCTGCACATATACATCACAAAACATTACATATTTTGTAATATATACGTACAAAAGTTAAGTGAAGCAATACAGTATTTACATATAAACGAAATTATACTCAAATGTGTTTGTATAAATTAATTCTTTGTAAAAAATTAAACACATCGTGCAATCTGCCCAAGTCTGTCAGCATCTGACTGGAGTTTATATGGTCTGGCCAGGTAGGCAAAAATTTCATTCCTCTGTCGTGAAAAGTGCTGGCACCCTACCAGTATGTGATAAATAGTGAGATGTGTATTGCATTTTTCAAGCATGGGAGGGTCATTAGCTCTCAGTAAATAAGAATGTGTAAGATGACTGTGACCTATGGAGAGCCTAGTGACAACAACTTTCTCTCTTCTCTTTATTTGTTGACTAGAATGCCAATGATTAATTTCAGGATTAATGTCATAAAATTTGTTTGTTAGTTCTTCCTGCCATGATGACTGCCATTGAGCAATTAGCTTTGATCATATAAACTGTCTGTAGACTGTATATGGTACTGTCAAACAGTACGTGTAGAATGTTTGAGCTGATTTAGCAGCAGCATCTGTAACCTCATTTCCCTTAATTCCAATATGGCTGGGAATCCAACACAATTGATCATCAAAATTAAGGATTTCCATTTTGTGAAACAGGTGTAACACCTCATAAAGTACTGGATGTGGATTATAGATAGGAGAGGTGATAGCCTGTACAGACCTCAATGAGTCTGTATAAATTATACACTTTTGGTAGCAGTTTCATTTTATATGATCAAGTGCAAGCAGAATGTCATGTAATTCTGCTGTGTAATTACTGCAATCAGGTGGGATCTGGTTGGAGATAATGATGTCAGGAAACACAGCCAACAGAGGTATTAGTTCTTGAACCATCAGTATAGATAGGCAAGAAATCAGAGTGTGCTGCATTGTGTGCATTAAACAATTGGAGGTAGACAGATGGAGTAAGAGATTTCTGTAGCTGACAAAGTGAGAGGTTGCAGGATGGTGTGCAAACCTGACATTGAGGAATGCTGTTATGTTTAGTGTAGGCAACATTGTCAATATTTTTTTACCAAGAGCTTGCATAGTCTCTTTAACATGCATACCAAAACGACGTGTGGCAGTTTGAAGTGTGTGGTATTGAGCTACCAAGTGTAGAGAAAAAGAGACTAGTCCGTGTAGGATGATCTGGGAGAGAATTTATCTTTAGGACATAATTAAGAGACAACTGTTTCCGTCAAAGTGATAGAGTCAGTTCGTTTGCTTCACCATAAAGACTCTGAACCAGTAGCTATCTGTATAGCCTGATGATGGTTGGAATCCAACCATCGCAGTTTACTCTGTGTTGCAGAACCATAGACTTGAGATGCATAATTAGCTTTAAATGTATAACTGAATGATAAAGATGGAGCTATGAAGCTCGATCAGCACCCCACTCAGTAGAGGATAGAGTAGAGGAATAAGGTTCCACGCTCTCTTGCACTTTTCTCTTAGCTGACGAATGTGTGCTAGAAATGTAAGTTTACTGTCAAAAATCCCTCCCAAGAACTTGGGAGGGATTTTTGACAGTAAACTGTAGCAACTGGAATAATAGTGTGTCCCATTCTTAATTCAGGATCTGGGCAAAGAGTGCATTTTTGACAGAAGTGTACACAGACTCTTTTTTCTGTTGGAAACCTAAATCCATTATTAAGAGCTCACAGAGAAACATGATCAATTGCTTGCTGAAGTTGTCTTTCAATTATCCTCATGTTACAGGAGTGGCAGAAAATTGTGAAGTCGTCAACATACAGAGCATTGTCTACAGTGGGAGGAAGCTGTTCGGTGATTGAGTTAATTTTAATACCGAAAAGTGTCAAACTTAAGAGAGAGCCTTGGAGAACACCCTGTTCTTGATTATATGATCGAGAAAGCATATTTCCCACTCTGACTTGGAAAATTCACCTGGAAAGAAAGTTTTTAATAAATACAGGAGGGTGTCTTTTAAGACCCACGTTATTGAGGTCTTTTAATATGCCAATCTCCAGGCTGTGTCATAAGCTTTTTCCATGTCAAAAAAAAAAAAAAAAAGTGTTCTTGCTTCAGAAATATGTCTTTTATACAAGTTTCTAAACAAACCAAACGGTCTAAAGTTGAGCGATGTTTACGGAACCCACGTTGTGTAATGGAGAGAAGATTGTTGCTTTCTAAATATCAGAGAAGCCTGGCATTAACCATTTTCTATAGTATTTACAAAGACCGCTGGCCAGAGCAATGGGTCAATAATTATTTGTGTTGGATCTTTTCCTGGTTTTATAATAGCAATGACAATGGACTTATGCGAAGAATTTGGAAACTCTTCCTCTGCATACTATTGTATGGTAAGAGGAGAACCACAGAAGATGCTGGTAGATGTTTTATAATAAATTTAGTTTAATCCTTTATCCAAGTGTAAGCAAACAAAGTTTGCGCTTGAAAATATCTTCAGGACTGAGGTAAGGTAGTACATCCCTTGGCAAACCGTAGCAAAGGTGGACCAAACTCTCATCAATGGATGCCATCAGGCCTTACTGCACTAGGGTGAGATAGTAGGAGAGTTCTTTATAGTTCCTCCTTAACAAATGGCTGATTGTATGCCTCAAAAACATTGGTAGAAAAATTTAGCCTATGTTTCTCTTGCTGTTCTTTCAGAATTAAAAATTCAGGAGGATATAAAGCTGTTGCTGAGATTCTGGCAAAATTTTCTCCCAGTGTCTGCAATGGCTTTGGGATCAGCAATAACACTTCCATTATGGCCTAAGGTTGACAAACAATGTGTTCTATATGTGCTTTTCATTTTCTGGATTTTATCCCATACAATTTTTGGACTGGTCATTTGATTAATTGATGTAGTAAATTGGATCCACGATTGTTTTTGACTCTGACGCCTCACATAACGTGATTTGGCTTGAGCACGGTTGAAAGCTATAAGGTTAAATGTGGTGGGATATCTACGAAATATATCCCATATTCTGTGCTGATCTTTTTTGGCTGTCTGAGTTCCACCAAGGCTTTGGATAGAAAGGAAACTGAGATGATGTTTTTGGGATGGAGGTTGTTGTTGCTGCCTGGACAATGCACTCTGTTATATATTTTCCGCATCATTGATAGGCATTTGACTGATGGCATGAACAATAAATTTTGAAAGATGAGAGAAAGTGTTCCAGTCAGCCTGGTCCATTTTCCATATAGGTATCTGTGTGGGTGAACATGGTTCCAGTGTAGACATTGCGCAGAGAAGGAAAGTGATCACTTTCATATATGTTCTCTTCAACGTCCCACGTGAGCAGTGAAAGAATGGAAGGGGAGCAGATTGTAAGATCAATTGCAGGATATGAACAGGTAGGGCAGGCATACGGAAGGAAGTATTGAGTTTATTATTTAAAAGGGAGAGATTATTATTATCAAGAATTCTTTCAATGATTTGACCTCGTTTATTAATGTTGGCACTACCCCCCATAGAGCATTGTGACCATTAAAGTTATCCATCAAAAGTATTGGTTCAGGCAGTTGCGAGATAAGGTTATCAAGATCAATTTCATTTAACTCAGCACTTGGTGGTAAATAAATTGAATATACTGTAATAAGAAATCTCATGGAGAAGTGAATCACTACTGCTTCCATAAGTATTAAGTTGGACCTGACGGAAAGGAATATAACTGCCCACTAGGATAGCTACTCTTCCATGAGCAGGACCACCTCCAGTTCTATCCCTTGCGTACAACAGTGAAATTGTTAAAGGTAGAGTCCTCAATGGGTCTTAAGTACGTTTCCTGTAAACAGAAACAGAAAGGACTGTGTTTCTGCAAAATCTTGATATCATCGATATTCTGGTGAAATCCACAACAGTTCCATTGTACAAATTTTCATATTGTTTAGGTTTTATAGACTTGTCAGGTTTTCAGGAGGTTAAGGGCTTACCTTTGTCATATTTATATTTATCAATTGTTTTGGGGAAGTATGGACAGCCAGTGTCCATCTCCTCCTGTGGTAGAGTATTCAATATGTGTGATGTGTTAGGTTCAGTTGGTAAGTTTAGTTTATTTTCACTGGGTACTGAAGTATCCATTTCTTCTGTGGGATTATCTGGTGGTTTATCTGTAAGTGATATCTTTGCCATAATTTTTTTTGTGGGTTTTCAAGTGGGATCATTTTTGGAGTTGTCTCTGGAGTAAGGCCATAGGTCATGTGATTGATGCACTCAACAGAGAAGTACTTGTGATCATAAGGTGCAGGTATGGTGAAATTATCACATGGTGGAACAGACATACAAGTTTGAATTGCTACTGTCACTTTCTTAATTGTTACCTTCTCAGCATAAGAGGATCTCAGAGCAAGTGTGATAGTGGCTAGCTTTCTTTCTGCATCCTGGTATGTCATGTTTTGCTCTGTTTTCATTCTATGTATTTCTTTTTCATCTTTTCATTTCTGACATGCACGAGAGTAAAGTGGATGATCTCCCTGACAGTAGACACATTTAGCTTGTTTTTTTTTTTTTTTTTTTTTTTTTTTTTTTTTTTTTTTTTTTTTTTTTTTTGCACAGCAAGATTTGTTATGCTCTTTACTATCACATGACAGGCAGTTTGGGCATGTTCATATCTCTGACATGTAAAGCATCTCAGTAAGATGTACATTCTAACAGGCCAGCTGAGATACCCTGCTTTTACAGATGTTTGAGGCGTAGGTGTAACAAAAGTAAGGATGATGTTCTTGGTTGGAATTAGGCTATCTCTGACGTTCTTGCGTCTTAAACTCATTAGACCTTGGGAATTCTAGGATCCCAACCCTGGACCATGGGGTGAGAAACTTACGGCAATACCGTTAACCCTTGCAAGCAAGTCCACTAGTCAATTGATCCTGGCTGGGCCATTCAGGACTGCCCATCTTGCCGAAGCAGGGGCCAAAGTAGTGCAAGACTACCAGGATCCCCCTTTCCAGATGTCCATGGGTCGCACTGCATGGTGGCAGAGCATTGGACCCCAGTGATGGAGGTCTGGAAAAAAGGATAGCGAAAAAGATCAGGGGAAGTAGAGCGAAGAATACGGGAAGAAAAGGACCAGTACCATCACTGGGAGTTCCCCTCCACCACGATCAGGTGCCCCACATGGAGGGAATAACAGAGGGGATAATGTACATCTTTGTCTGACATCACCAGATTTAACATCAACCCATCTTCCTGTACTTTGTTCAATTATAACTGCTGACTTACAGCTAAAATAAAGACTAAGTATTGCTTGATATAATGCCCCATTAACAACAAAACAACTGTAGCGTATTGAATAGCGCTTCTCTCTTGGCACCCTGTCATATGCTTTTTCCTGATCTAAAACTTAAACACAGATTTTTGTCATATTCCCATGATTTCGCAACTATTTGTTGTGAAGTGAAAATCTGATCCTGACAGCCTCTATTTGACCTGAATCCGATTTGTTCTTCATGACGCTACTCTTCCACAATCCTTCTCAACCGTTTCTCAAGTATATTGGCATAAATCTTACCAGGAACACTCAGTAGAGAAATACCTCTAATTTTCACATTCAGTTTTATTTCCCTTTTTATATATATAGGTACTATGAGAGCTCTACTCCAATCATCTGGAATTTGGCCCTCTGTCCAGGCCCTTCTACACTATGCAGTGCAGCCACTGTAAGACTTTTATAAATCCATACTTCTATGGATTTATAGCCGCATTTCTAGTCGAATCATTTACTCCAGCTGTCTTTCCACATTTCAGGCTTTTGATGGCTTTTTCTACTTCAAGTATGGATATGTTATTCCTGGTTGCATGCCTGGTCGGTGTTTTTTTTTTTATCACTGTGCTGTCACTGTTTATTTCATTTAGCAATTTTTCAAAGTAATAACTCCGTACTTCAAGGATATCTTTTTATTCAGTTTTCATGTCACCTTTATCATCTCTAATCCCTTTTACAGCACTCTTTCCTCCATTTCTGAGATTCTTCAACAACTTCCATAATATCTTGCCACCTTCTTTGTTCTTACCAAAGTCTTCCCATGACTTTAGCTTAGCTAGTTTTACACAGAATTTAGCTCTCTCACATTTGTCTCTGTATTCGCTAAGAGCACAAGCTGATTTATTTGCCAGAAATTTTGATATGCTTTCTTTTATATATATATATTTGGTTTAATCCTTTATCCAAGCGTAAGCAAACAAAGTTTGCGCCTGAAGTATTTTCAGGACTAGGGCAACTTGTGGCAAGGTTGTTATAACTTCTCATCAACTTGCCCCAGTCTTGAAAATACTTCAGGCGCAAACTTTGTTTGCATACACTTGGATAAATGCATTAAACCAAATATATAACTGGTAACATAGCAAAGTGAAAAAACTTACATCGATATGCTTTCTTCTTTTCCTTCACTGCCGCTTTAACTTCCAGTGTCCACCATGGAATTCTGATTTTCCTATCCTTGCAGACAACCTCACCACATGTCTCTCTGGCTGAATCAATCGATGTTTTCTTAGACTTGCCAATGAATCTTCGAGGTTTGGTTCCTGTTCTGAAACTCTTTAATTTTTTCTTGACTAATCTTTGTGTATTTTAGTCTACAGTTCACATCTGAGAGATGCTCAACTTTTATTCTCTTTAAAACTTCAGGGTTAAAGAAAGATCAGAAATCTGCTGGAGGCCAAACACAACTACCAAGATTCTTTACATCTGACAAAATTACTATAACAATGGAATCAGAAAAGTTAAAAAACCACATCATTGAAATGGCATTGAAAAATACAGTACCTCTATCTTTTTTTTCACACCCAGCCTTTTTAGGCTTAATTGAAGAAATGGCTAGAAAATTTGGAGTTTCTATGGAAAGAAAAAGTATAAGGAGAAAATAAAATTTTAATAAAAACTGAAAGAACTTCTGTCTTTATTAAAACGGATGCATGCACACATCACAGAGTCAATTATTTTGCTATTAATGTTAGATTTGTTGATGAATACTATAAAATGATAACTCAGACATTGGGAGTAAACGACACTCACATCACAACAGCGAATATTTTGAAAAGTTCGTGGAAGATGTTTTAGAAGAATATGAAATAAAAAAAAGAGCAGGGTCTATGTATTGTAACAGATAATGCTTCAAAATGTTAAACACAATTGAAAAAAAAATGAATAAATTTGATAAAGAAATCACAAAAATATTAGAAGATGACATTTCTGCAAGTAATTCACAAACAGAAGAGAGAATCGAAATTTTAGATGGTATCACTGAAGAAGCATCTAAGCTAATTACAGTTCAACATATGCGTTGTGCTGTTCATACTCTGCAACTACTCTCATTGGCAAATAGCTGTTGCAGCTAAGAGCCTTTAAAACAGATGCTATTCTGCAGAGATGTGCTGGAAAAGGAGCCATTTTGGATCAGGATACAGGCTGGGGAAGCACTTATTTAATGATAAGGTGTTTGCTTGAGCTATAAGGCTTTCTTGATCAGGACAACATAAATGTTTCACTAACTGAAAGCCAGTGGGTGCAAGCAACAGAATTAGAAAGTCTACTTTCTCACTCTTTTACTGTCAAGTTGTAATGTGAGGATTTAATACCTGGTAAATTCTTGTTGGAGTGGAAGAGCTTGATGTACCACCTGAAGAAAAGTGGACAATTAATTGCTGATAGCATTCTATCTTCAATGAAGAAAAGAGAGAAACTCTTGCTGGATAATGAAATCCTGTTAGCTGCTATTTAATTGATCCAATAAACTATATTTTGTTGAGTAATGTTCAATTACAGCAATACCTTGCATAGTCCGGCTTCGATCAGTCCAGTTTTAAATCCTAAAAAATTAGTACACAAAATTATTTTTTTTATACATAAATGTTCAGTTAATTCCCTTTATACAGTCAAGTCTCTTTTTATGCAGTTTTAAAGTTACGCAATATGATATTTAAATTTTTTCGGGGGGGGTTCCCTGTTGTATATGTATGTACCTAGACTCAACGAGAATGTAAACCCGGCATTATGTTCAACGTCTTAATGTGTAAGCTATTTATGGTATGAGTAAGCAGTGGACATTTGTGAACTTTAATGTCGAATTAACGTCTATGTCTGTCAGTTTTCGATGTGCAAATCTACAATAAAGTTGATTTAATTAAATAAAAGATAATTAAATTTTAATAACATTTAAAAAAACTATATAATGAGTGCACAAAGAAAACGTGCAAGTGATTCTGTCACCAAGAAACGTAAATGGCCCACTTTAGAACATAAGCTCGATATAATCAAGCTTCACGAAGAAGGTGCATCCTTTGCTAAAACAGGCTGTGAAAAAGGAATGGACGACTCATCAGTTCGAAAACTTATGTAAAAAAAAAGATCAATACAAATCGCAAGGTATGGCTATGGCTTCTTATTTAAAAATAATGACAAAAACCAGAAGCACTCGAATGGTAAATATGGAGTGGCTATTATCCATTTGAATCGAAGACTTAATTCAAAGGCGAGTTCCGCTTACTCATATGGAAATTCAAGCCAAAGCATTAAGTCTTTACAATGACTTGAGGACTGTTGATGATATATCAAACAAAGGTGAGGGAACTAGTGAAAATTTTACGGCAAGTCGTGGGTGTTTTTTTTTCGTTTTAAGCAACGAACTAGTATTCACAATGTTCATATTGTTGATGAATCTGCTAGTCCAGATAAAGAGGCTGCTTTAAGATATCTCAAGGAATTGAGTGAAATCATATAAAAAGGTGGCTACAAAGATGAACAAATATTTAACGTTGATGAAACGGGATTATTCTGGAAAAAGTTGCAGTCACGCACTGCTATTCACGCACTGCTATTAGGTGGAAATGCAGCAGGGATTTCAAATTAAAACCAATGCTTGTGTACCGTGCAGAAAATCCTAGAGCTCTTAAAAATGTATCAAAAAATAATCTCCCAGTGTTGTGGCGTTCAAATAAGAAAGCATGAGTCACAAGAGTTTTATCTGAAGATTGGTTCACCAACTATTTTTGCCCTACAACAGAATGTTATTGCAGAGAAAAAGGATTAGATTTTAAGATTTTATTGATCTTAGATAATGCCCCGACGGGTCTTTGTGATTTAAATGAAAATGTACAAATAACTTTTCTTAAACCAAATACGACGTAAGTGATCCAACCAATGAATCACGGGGTCATTGCAGCATTTAAGGCCTATTATTTGCACTGTACTTTTTTGCAAGTCATAAAAGCTACAAAGGAGAAAATGCACACTTTAACGGAATTTTGGAAGAGCTACAACATCAGAAACATTATCGAAAATATAGGTGAAGCATGGCATGAATTAACGGCAAGCAATGTGAGAGCAGTATGGAAACATATCATACCACATTGTGCAAATGATTTCATTGGTTTTGAAACTCATTTTGCTGAAATCACTAATAACATAGTGTAATTTGGACAGTAACTTGGTTTCAAAGAGTCAGATTCCATCAAAGTAATTGAGTGCATTGAATCGAACACTAATGAACTGGATAATGAAACACTTATTAACATGGATGAACAACGAGCTTATGAAGAGCAGGAGGACAACTTAGACTGTGTTGAAGTGCCTGCATGAGAATTAACAGCTGAACAACTATCAAAAATTATTGCAATAGTTGAAACCTTGTCAAAGCATATTATGGAAGTTGATCCCAATATTGAACGTAGCCTTACAATTCATCGAACAATAAACAATACAATTCGTTGCTACACAGAAATGTATGAAGAGAAAAAAAACCAAAGAAGAAAAATGTGCAGACATCGATATTGCAATTTTTAGAGAATAAAAAATGAATTACGAAAAACGTGTATTTTTTGTTTAATTATTTTTGATAAAGACATTTGAATTTATTAATCTCGTTTTATTTATTGAAAAACAGGGAGAATATTTTTATTGGAACCAATTATCATTTTTTGTATGTATTTAGTTCCTCGATTAGTCTGGTTTCAAACAATCCGGGATATTGGTGAAACTGATTACCCGGTCTATGTCAGGTATTGCTGTACTACAGGCACTCTAAGAAGTAACAGTTCTCATGAAAATGTTACAAGTTTTACCTGAAACACCTGAAGTACTGGATGAAGCTAAAAGAATAGATAACTCAAGATCATCCTCTTCGAGTTGAAATGAAGAATTAGACTTTGAAGCCTATTTGGATAAAATGGAATGTTCAAAAGTATAATGACGTCGCTTATGCATTAAAAACCAGTAAATGTCAAAATAAAGGAATTTCAGCAAGAGTTCTTTAAATGATTAAAAGAAGCAGAAAAGAATGACTGCTCATCAAAACTGACTAGGAAGAAGCAATCCTTGTTTCTACAGAGGTTATCAGTAATTTTAACTGCAATGTCAACCCACCCAAGTCAGCGCTGAAAGACTTCTCAGAACTGAAATAGTCAAATCAGATTTAAGGGCTTCCATGAGCGAGGATCTGACAGAAGCAATTGTATTTATTAGAACAATTTAAAAAATTTTGGATTTCATTTATGATTTAACCCCTATTCTGCTGCTAGATGTTAAGCTTCTTTAAAAACATAGGGAACAATTTTTCAATCTTCTGCAATGTAATATTTCATATCCATTCATTTAAATTTTTTTATCCAAACAAAACTTTAATCTCAAAAAAAGGAACAGAACTGGTAGAGAAAGATGTTACTTAACTTCTTTTATAGTTTCTGTGTTTTATACCCTGTATTCCTATTATTTGATTATTATTTATAGCCTTTGATACAAAATATAACCTCAATTGACCAACGTTTTCATTTTCTAAATTTTGTCTTTTGCTTAAAATTTAAGGTTACTGAATGTTTGTAAATTTTTTAATAAATATAATTAAAAAGCCACAATGGCATAGTTATAGCCTTTAATCCCAAACTTTAACAACTCAGAGTTCTAAAAAATAGTCCAATGATTCACGTTGGCAATGACAAAATGCCCCGTATGTTGAGTACTTTCAATACATATAGGAAATAAATAACTGGTATATTTATTTCCTATAGATATATAAATAAAGTAGTCTGAGTCAAAGGTTTTATGTACCGACCCCACAGCCCTGGTTCAAACAGAACATTATTATTATATAGCATCTCCACAGAGTCAGATAACATAACTGCAAGCAGTCATGGTACACTACACTAATCTACTAAACATCCAGAAATACCTTGCATGTGTATTTCTGGATGTTAATTTTATGCGTTCTCTGGCCAGGTCACATGTTTTTAGGAGGGAAAAGTTCAGACTTTCTGGGCGCAACAATAATCTACTATCATTGTGTGAGACAATATAACTTAACTTCAAAATTTCAGATCAAGATTTCTTGTGCCATGGTACAAATAGGGGTGCTTAAGGGTCAAAGCTGTATAACTGAGAGGAGACCTCCACATAACCTTTAAAGGAATGCGGAGAACCGACCAGGGCTTCTTACCTAATGTCCAATCCTCACCTTCTCGTGGTGCACCCTGTTGGGTATCTACTTGGATACTGAACGAACGAGGATGGGCTGGCAATTTGGGATTTAGCCGACCAAATTGTATTCTTATTGGTTAAACCAAAATAAAAAATGATGGTACAACATGACAAAATTTCATGCCGCCTGGGGCGTCGCCCGGTTAAACAAGGCCCCGATTGTTTTCGCCAGGGAACCAGGGCGAACAGCGAAAAGTCAGCTACTGGAACAAATCTGAAAACAAACCCCAACTCAACATCACCAGAGTTAAAGATCAGTATTATCAACATAAGAAGCCTGAATGGCAAACAAATGGAGCTAGCTGAGGAATTAGATAAGTATCAGATCGACATAATAAGGGTGACTGAAACAAAAAAGACAAAAACCTGGTGAGATCTTTCTGAGCAATAAATACAAAATATTATATTCAGGCAATGACAATCAAGGAAAAGAAGGAGTAGCCATAGTATTTAACACAAAATACAAGGCTAATTTTCTTGAATGGCAGTCAGTCTCAAGTAGAGTAATGTGGGCAAATAAGAGTATGGGGAACTGGACAATGAGACTTATTTGTGCCTATGGTCCCACAGAAGGTTCTACTAAGGTAGAAGTGGAGGAATTTTTTGAGGATTTAGAAAAAGCAACTGACACAATGAAAAAGGAAAAGTTGGTCCTTGTTGGGGATCTAAATAGCAGAGTAGGATATGACTGTGAGACATACAAAAATATTTTGGGAAAATTTAGAGAAAAGAGCAAAGCTAATAATAATGGCAAATATCTCTTGAATTTCTGCTCAGGACATGGACTGGTTATTACTAACACCATGTTCCAACATAAAAATGTGCACAAATTCACATGGAGAGAAGAGGCTGGGAATAAGAAAAGTCTCATTGACTTTGTTATTGTTGATAGTGATGTTTACTCCCTGATGCAGGACACCAGAGTGTACAGAGGATTTGAAATTGGAAGTGATCACTATTTAGTCTTGAGCAGGATAAAATTGAATTTCATATTGAAAAGAATAACATGTAAGAAAGTTTTAAAGCGAATAAAAGTTGAACAGCTCTCAGATGTGAACTGTAGACTAAAATACACAAAGATTATTGAAGAAAAAATGAAAGAGTTTGAGAACAGGAATGAAACCTTGGAGATTCAGTGACAAACTCTGAAGAAAACGTTGATTGATTCTGCCAGAGAGGCATGTGGTGAGGTTGTCTGCAAGGATAAAAAAATCAGAACTCCCTGGTGGACACAGGAAGTTAAAGAGGCAGTGAAGGAAAAGAAGAAAGCATATCAAAAGTTCCTCTCAAATAAGTCAGCTTGTGGTCTTAGAGAATACAGACACAAATGTAAGAATGCTAAACACTGTGTAAAACTAGCTAAACAAAAGTCATGGGAGGACTTTGGCAAGAATATAGAAAATAAATATCAAGAAGGTGGTAAAATATTCTGGAGGTTGTTGAAGAAGCTTAGGAATGGAGGAAAGAGTGCTGTAAAAGGAGTTAGAGATGATAAAGGTGACATGAAAACAGGAGAAAAAGATATCCTTGAAGTATGGAGTAATTACTTTGAAAAACTGCTAAATGAAACAAGCAGTGATGACAGCACAGTGGTAAAAAACACTGACCAGGCATGCAGTCAGGAATACATATCCATACTTGAAGTAGAAAAAGCCATCAAAGGTTTGAAATGTGGAAAGGCAGCAGGAGTAGATGATATTCGACCAGAAATGCTGAGGTACGGTGGTATAAGAGTCTTACAGTGGCTGCACTGCATAGTTCTGAAAGCCTGGACAGAGGGACAAATTCCCGATGATTGGTAGCTCATAGTACCCATATATAAAAAGGGAAATAAAACTGAATGCGAGAATTACAGAGGTATTTCCCTACTGAGTGTTCTTGGCAAGATCTATGCAAGTATACTTGAGAAACGGTTGAGAAGAATTGTGGAAGAAAAGCTTGGTGAAGAACAAGCTGGATTCAGGCCAAATAGAGGCTGTCAGGATCAGATCTTCACTTTACGACAAATAGTCGAGAAAGCATGGGAATATAACAAAGATCTGTATTTAAGTTTTGTTGATTTGGAGAAGGCTTATGACAAGGTGCCAAGAGAGAAGCTATTCAATACGTTGCAGTTATATGGTGTCGGTGGGGCATTATATCAAGCAATACTTAGTCTTTATTTGAATTGTAAGTCAGCAGATAGAATTGAAGTAAGTACAGGAAGATGGTTTAATGTTAAATCTGGTGTGAGACAAGGATGTACATTATCCCCTCTGTTATTCATTATCTATATGGATCACATTATGAAGGAAAGTGGTATTAAAAATGATATCGAAATTGGAGATGTTAATGTGAGCTCTTTGCTTTATGCGTATGATGTTATACTTCTAAATAAATCCGCTACAAGTCTGCAAGATTCTCTGACTAAATTGAATAGCTGTTGTAATAGATATGGTATGAAGGTCAGCAATAAAAAGACAAAGACAATGAAAATAGGCAGAATCATTGAAAATGTCAACTGTGTTGTGAATGGAGAACCTGTGGAACAAGTAAAACAATTCAGCTACTTCGGCACGATTTTTACTGAAGATGGTAAATTAAATATAGAAATAGACAACAGAATCAGCAAAGCTGGTATGGTGGGAAGTCAAGTGCATAAATTCATATGGAATAAGAGAGAAATTAGTCGGAACACTAAATTAGCTGTATACAAGACAGTGTTCAAACCAGTTTTAACTTATGGATCTGAGAGCTGGGTCAGAAGTAAAACACTTGACCAAAGACTAGAGACCACAGATATGAGAGTCCTGAGAAAGATTATAGGCGTGAACAGATGGCATCAATGGCAATATCATATTAAAAACGAGGATATTAGGAAAGAACTTCACATTGTCAGCATCCAGGAATGCGTTAGCAGAGCTAATCTCAGGTGGTATGGTCACTTAAACAGAATGGGTGAGGAAAGATTAGCAAAACAAGTGTTCTCTGCCAGGCTGGCAGCAAAACGACCCAGAGGAAGACCAAGATATAGGTGGATTGATACGGTACAAAGTGCCTTAGACGATAGAAATATAAGATCTGATAATGTTGGAGTTTTGACAAGTAACAGACTGATTTGGAAGAAAATTGTAGATGGGAAGTTAGTAATGATGTAAATTTTTCATGTAGTACTATCATATCATGTACACCCCTTAAGGGTACATGGCAGGAATTTGATGATGTCGATACAAATAACCCCCCCCCCCCAAAGGTACATATCATGTTGTTGTTCTTCCAACTATGTTTACAAAGCATAGGCTTTTAAGTCCCACTGATATCAGATGTGCTATCCACTTATCATTTTATTCTACCCACTCTAATAATTGGCTTCTCTCTCTCTCTCCCAACTTCTGATAATATACTTCTCACTGGGAAGTATATTATCAGATACCGAGAAGTTCTGAAATTCATGAGAGGGTACATCATGGTTACATCACCCACAGAGAATATTAGAACTTACTGTTTAAGTCTCTTCAGAAAACTATGAAATCTCTTATAAGATTTCCTCATGTCTCAACAAGGATTTTAACAAAGTTATTTGCTTGCAAGGGAGTCTGAACAAAAACTCATTTTGCATAACATATGGAAACTCTTCATTTGGTGATGTAGCGGTATGAGACCTTTACTTCATCACTTGCCTTCAAGGATATACAAAACTAATATCTAATATCTTGTGTAATGAAGTGATTCATGTACATGATCTCCTATGAAAGCTATCATATATTTAAAAAAAAAACCTACCAGTTATTGGTAGGTTTTTTGCCATCTACTTGATTATTCACTCATTTGCATGACTGGCTGTCAAGTACATAGCATTTTCAACCTCTAGGTTCTGGTTTCGAAAGTTCTTTAGGTGGTAGACAATACATGTAATTCTCATTATATGTGGGAGATCGCTTTCAGAATCACCACATATATTGAAAATGCATAATATGGAAGGCATGTAATATGAGATAATACAGGTGACGCATTCAAAAATGGACGCGATTTCAATCTATCAAAATTAATTTAAAAGAAAATGCGCCTATTTCTCACATGTTAAGACATAAGAGCGATAAATAAAATATTTGGTATATAAAAAACAACTATCAAAGTGGTTTATTTAAGAATAATACATTATGCAAGTCTCTCAAAAAATATTTGCTGATAATCTGTGATGTTATCCAGCCCTTCTTATTTGCTCTCCAAACAAAAGGCAATCTTGCCTTTGAGTGATACAAAAGAGGTGAGAGGTCTTATTTTGTAGTGCCCAGAAGTACTGTCTCCCACAAGCAAACTGCAGTGGTCTTTGGGGGCTTTAAATTCATTGCTGTCTTCTTTAGAATGGATATGCAGATAAGGGGCATACATTCCGAATAAATTTAACCTAGATGAAATGTGCTAGGTTCATCTAGGTTAAACACCTGCTTCGGTGTGCAACTCCCTTATGCTACCTTTGATTTGAAGAGATCATGAAATTCTTCAACTACAACAAGATCTGCAGTTGCAGTCTCACTAATCATGTTGAGATTGCATAGCAACTCTTATAGCAGTCAAACGATCATAATTCACAGCAAAACATGTTAGTTGCCTTTTATTTTTCATCAGACCTTCATATTTACCACTTGCTTGGAGACAAAAAAAAATGGACACTGAGCACATTGGATGAAGGTAGGAAGACGTGCACTCTTCTGTGACCAGGAAGAAAAGCCTTATGTATCAAAACAAAATGTTGTATATATAAAAATGCAGTTAATGAAAGCATGTATAATGAGAGTTACCTGTATTATCACTGGGGGTAGCAATTTATGACAGCCATGCCTCATGGAGCCTGACAATGAAATTATCATCATCATACAACTGCTTGACAATATCAATAATATTAAAATCACATATATGCACCCTCAAGAGGAGTCTAGAATACTATGACAAGTACATGATTATGTTAGTAATCTCCTGTAAATAATTTTCCTGCAAAATAGTCACTTGTCAGCATTCCGAATATGGTCATATACTTCTGATTGCATCAATCCATTTAGTTTCCTAGGTCTTTTTTTTTTCAGTCATCTTGCAGCAAATATCTGTTTTGCTAACCTATCTTCTCACATTCTGTTAAGAGACACCACTTGAGATTAGATTTGTTCACTCATTGTTGAATAACAAAAATGCCGAGTTACTTCTTAATATTTTCTTAATATCATACTGCCAAAAGTTTTCATTACTGTTTCAATTTCAGCAGCAAAAGGCAATTCAGCATGTCGATATAAGATTTGGCATGTCTCTCTTTAAGTTGGCGAATACATAAAAAATACATCATAAAATGTAGCAGCTGTGTTATGTGTAAAAGTAAATAAAACAAGTCACAGGAAGAATGGTAAAAATACAGAAAATAGATTCAGAAAGGAGGCAAAAATGTTCGCAAGGCAATTGAAAAATCTTCAAGATGGAGGAAACAGCTATAAAAGGAATTAAAAGATAACAGTGACATATAAACCAACTATATTTTAGATTAGATATCTGGAGTAATTAATTTGAAAGACACACAACTGAAACAAAGAGTAACAGAAAATAATCAAGAGGAATGCAATCAGGAGTATCTCAGTATTTGAAGTACACAAAATTATCCAATGACAAAACAAAAATGCTGACACATGGAAATATATAAAAGTTTTACAGTGGTTATACTGCATAATTTTTATAACTATGAAAACAGCCAGGAATATGGAAAACTTCAATAGTATTCCTAATGGAGAACCTATACAAGTAAAATATTTCAGCCATAAAGGTACATTTTCAGTAAAGGTAGCAAATTAAATATGGAAATAATTGAAGCTAATAATGGCACAGTGTAAACAGAATGAGTTTATATGAAATAATGAGCCAAACACTAAACTAGCAGCAAACAATAGTGTTTAAACCAATTTTAAGTTTGTACATAAGTGTATTAATTCAAACACTATCTTAAGGATACATATCAGAAAACTGACGAAGTTCTAGTGACAGTAATCGTCTAGACAAAAACAAATGTCTGGCTACGGGAAAGGTACCCAGGGAATGGAAAGAAGATAAGATAGTGCCATTGCATAAAGGCGGTAGAAGACTGGAAGTGTCTAATTATAAGCCAGTTTGTGTGTCATCAGTGGAGAAATTAGTGAAGGACCATATACAGCATTGAGCAGATGAGGGTAATGTTATCTGTAAGAATCAACATGGATTTGTTAAGGGGCACTCTTGCTTTAGTAATATGATTGCCTTCTATAATAAAGTGATAAGAGCAGCTGATGAGGGATTTTGCAAAGGCATTTGATATGGTACCACATGATAAACTGATAAGTTGCAGCACATGTGCTTAGATGTCGGGCTAGTCAAATGGATTCAGGATTTGCTGTCTGATAGGTATCAGAGAGTTGTGTATGGTGGGGCAATATCAAGGAGGCAAAAGGTTACAAGTGGGGTTTCACAACCTTTATATCAATGACATTGTCAATGGATTGCAAGGGGATATTCAGTTGTTTGCAGATGTGGTAGCCCTTCAAGAGGATTTGAATAAACTGGACAGATGACCAAATGAATGGGGTGTCGGTTTAATGCAGCAAAATTTAAAGTCTTGAAGTTTGGGATACATTGATGGGAGGCTGCATACTCAATTGGAGGAGCTGTACTGGAGGAAGTAGTGGAGACAAGAGATCTGGAGGTGGTGATTGATAGAAAAATGAAATTCAGGGGAGCATATTGCAAAGGTGGTGAAGGTAACCCAGAGGATTGCTGCAAAACTGAGAAGCACGCTGACCTGCCGAAATAAAAGCGTTATCATTCCATTGTATAAGACTCTGATCAGACCACACAGACTATTGTTCTCAAATTTGTCCACAGGATTTGAAGGGGATAAATTAACTGTGAAAAGGGTTCAGAGGTGGATAACAAAGATGGTTTCAGGACAGTACAATGTTAGTTATGGGGACTGGACTGGCTGAGGGAATGTGGACAGCAGAGTGTGGTGAACAGAAGGAGAGGTGATATGATCGAGACCTTTAAACTGCTGAGAGGCAATTAAAGGGTTGACATTGGGGAGTTCTTTCACTTGGTGGAACAGCAGGAAGGAACGATGACAAGGGACCATCCCTGGAAGTTACGAAAAGGAAGCTGTGAGCAAGAGGGTGAAGAGTGTGTTCTTTGCATGGAGGGTGGTTGAACCGTGGAATGCATTGCCTGATAGAGTGGTGAGAGCAAAAACTGTCAATGAGTTCAAGGAGTGGTATGATAGACTTTGTGTTTCCTAGGAAGGTCCTCTCACGATGAGTCTCTTGACTCCATGGAGGCCTAAATAATAATAATAATAATAATAAATGTTATTTTCCAAAATCACAAAGTTAGATCATGCTCTTAAAAAATTTGGCTAAATCCTAAGTACTCGAAATCAAAAACAATGTTACATATTTGTGATGCTAACAAAGAAAAAAATGCTGCAGAAGTGAAAAAATCCTCTTCAAGGGTAACAGCTCAAATATTACAAAGTTCAACAAGAGCATTCCAAAAACTAAAACCAACAATGGTCGGATGTTTTTGTGTCCCATTCATCTTTCCATTTAATTATTCTCTTTTTGCATTCTGCTGACATGCTTTTGCTACTACAAACACCTCTTAAAATACCACACATACACTTACCATATCATAAATTCAAAAGTGAGGCAAAGAATCATTTCTTTTGCCACTCCAAGAGATAACATGATAAAGATTCGAAGGAAATAACTCATCTGGCTTGAACTTATTAGCAGATCTAACAGCCTCACAAAGCAAATCCCTGAAGGACTCATTCCAAAGAAAGTTGATCAGAAGATTCATTTGAAGAACTGAAAGTGTAATCAAAAAATGATTGAATGATTTCTGAAGAATATTTCCTAATATCTGCTGCCCAACTATGGACTACAGGAAGTAGAAGATCGTGAGGAGATTAATTAGGTATCCACTTAAATAATCCAAAATGTAAATTAAACAGTTAAATGAATATCAAATTATAAAATTAAATAATTTTATAATTTGAATTATTAATTATAAGCAATAAAACTCATTTTTTACTATTTGTAAATACATTATACATTTATTGTAATAGCAATAAAACAAACCTCATCCATGGAAAGACATCGCCTAGCAGAGGTGGGCTTATGACAGTTATCCTCAATAGAATTTTGATGAACCATGCTTGGATTGTTGTCACAAATTTGATTTAAAGGTTTGTTCAGCAAGTTATTAAAATTGGTGGGAAATGGAGTATCACTGCTATCCTGTATTTAAAAAAAAATAAACAAACAAATAAAATATCAGCAAAATTGTGAAAAAATAAAGTGTAGCTGAAGTTAGATAACTAGGAGACTTCCACCTAACCTGTAGTAAAATAAACCTAGATTCAGTCTCAATCTGATCTCTAATTTATGGATGGCATGAGACACCAGTTAAAAAGGCCCTACTACTTTCAAATGAGAAACAAGGTAAAAACAAAAGTCACCTAACTAAAGAAAATCTTAAATGAACATCAATGGAAAGAAGGTGGAGTCAGCAAGGAAATGGAAAGTATGGTTACATAACTGATGCCAAGATTAAAGCAAATGAAGTCCTTTTAAATTAGGGTATGCAGGATAACAGAATATTACCCTTAGATTGAATAGATGACAGCTGTTAAATCACTAAAACTTAGTCACAGTACTATGCATATGATGAAAATTAAATATAATTAAAGCATTATTTTTACTGTTATTTTTGTAGTGTGTTCAAGCATGATACAAATGAATGAGAATATGTTTTAATTTCTATGATTCTAAGTTGAAGGTTTTAATGGAATAGCTATTTATTAGTAAATGACCTTAAATATCACAGCCAATGTCGGCTCCTTCCTGCAGCCGACATTGGCAGCAACCACAACATGGTCATCACAACTGTGAATACGAAAATGAGAGAAATATTACCTACAAAATCAACTCGTAAAAGATATAATATAGAAAAATTAAAAGATCCCCAAATAAATATACTATATAAATACAAATTAAAACAAATTTTTGATTTTTTGACACAAGCTTGAAGAAATATAATAATATCGAATCTAAAACCAAATACTTCTCACAAAAAATAACTGAGACAGCTGAAGAAATCCTTGGATACAAAAGGAAAATAAATAAACCATGGATAACCAAAAATATTTTGGACCTATGCGATGAAAGAAGATATTTGAAATTTCATATTAATAGTGGTGATAACAGAGAACAGTATAAAAATATTACTAAGATCATTAAAAAAGAAATCAAACATGCTAGAAACTTATGGATATTAGATGAATGCAAAAATATAGAAGAGAACTTAAATAAAAATAATTCTAAAAGTGCTTTTCAAATTATCGATAAGTTAACCAAACCTTTTACTGCAATTAATTGGAGCATAGAAGATGAAACTCCTATCACAGACAACCAGAAAATAGTTGATAGATGGAAATGTTACACAACCAAGCTTTTTCAAAAGGACCCGCAACTGACTGACAATATTTTGCCAGGTTCGGAGGAAGGAGATTACCCAATATTAAAAGAAGTCATTGCAGCAGTTAGCTCCTCAAAAATTGGAAAATCACCCAGCATTGATGGTGTTACAATGGAACTGATATGCGAATGAGGTGACATCATTATAGATACCTTGCTAAATTAATTCCAGGACGTATGGAACACAGAGACTTGACCTTCTGTCCTTGTACTTATTCCTAAAAAGGGAAACAGCAATAAATGGCAACTGCAGAACAATAAGCCTTAATAGCATCTAAGCAAAATTCTGTTAAAAATATATACTCAAGAATTGAAAAGAAAATAGAAAGCAGACTATCAGATGAACAAGCAGGTTTTCGGAAGTCCAGAAGTACAATCGACCATATTTTTACAATACACATACTAGGCAAAAAATAGATAGAACATAACAAAATAATCTGTCACAACTTTTTATCATCATCATCAAATTCCTGCCATGTACCCTCAAGGGGTGTAAAGGATATGATAGTACTACGAAAAAAATTACATCAGTACTAACTTCCTGTTACTTGTCAAGACTCCAACATTATCAGAGCTTATATTTCTATCATCTAAGGCACTTTGTACCACATCAATCCACCTATATCTTGGTCTTCCTGTGGGTCGTTTTCCTAATCTTTCCTCGTCCATTCTGTTTAAGTGACCATACCATCTGATATTAGCTCTGCTAACGCATTCCTGGATGTTGACAATGTCAAGTTCTTTCCTAATATCCTCGTTTTTAATATGATATTGCCATTGATGCCATCTGTTCACGCCTCTAATCTTTCTCAGGACTCTCATATCTGCCGTCTCTAGTCTTTGGTGAAGTGTTTTACTTCTGACGCAGCTCTCAGATCCATAAGTTAAAACTCGTTTGAACACTGTCTTGTACACAACTAATTTAATGTTCTGACTAATTTCTCTCTTATTCCATATGAATTTATTCAACTGACTTCCCACCATACCAGCTTTGCTGATTCTGTTGTCTATTTCTATATTTAATTTACCATCTTCAGTAAAAATCGTGCCTAAGTAGCAGAAATGTTTTACTTGTTCCACAGGTTCTCCATTCACAACACAGTTGACATTTTCAATGATTCTGCCTATTTTCATTGTCTTTGTCTTTTTATTGCCGACCTTCATGCCATATCCATTACAAGAGCTATTCAATTTAGTCAGAGAATCTTGCAGACTTGTAGTGGATTTATTTAGAAGTATTACATCATCCGCATAAAGAAAAGAGCTGCCATTAACATCTCCAATTTTAATATCATGTTTAATACCACTTTCCTTCATAATGTGATCCATATAGATAATGAATAACAGAGGGGATAATGTACATCCTTGTCTCACATCAGATTTAACATTAAACTACCTTCCTGTACTTCCTTCAATTCTAACTGCTGACTTACAACTCAAATAAAGACTAAGTATTGCTTGATATAATGCCCCATTGACACCATATAACTGCAGCATATTGAATAGCTTCTCTCTTGGCACCTTGTCATATGCATTTTCCAAATCGACAAAACTTAAATACAGATCTTTGTTATATTCCCATGCTTTCTCAACTATTTGTCATAAAGTGAAGCTCTGATCCTGACAGCCTATATTTAGCCTGAATCCAGCTTGTTCTTCACCAAGCTTTTCTTCCACAATTCTTCTCAACCGTTTCTCTAGTATACTTGCATAGATCTTGCCAAGAACACTCAGTAGGGAAATACCTCTGTAATTCTCACATTCAGTTTTATTTCCCTTTTTATATATGGGTACTATGAGAGCTCTACTCCAATCATCAGGAATTTGTCCCTCTGTTCAGGCATTCTGAATTATGCAGTGCAGCCACTGTAAGATTCTTATACCACCAAACTTCAGCATTTCTGGTCAAATATCATCTACTCCTGCTGCCTTTCCACATTTCAAGCCTTGAATGGCTTTTTCTACTTCAAGTATGGATATGTATTTCTGACTGCATCCCTGTAGAGTGTTTTTTACCACTGTGCTCTCATTGCTTATTTCATTTAGCAGTTTTTCAAAGTAATTGCTCCATACTTCGAGGATAACTTTTTCTCAATTTTTCATGTCACCTTTATCATCTCAAACTCCTTTTACAGCACTCTTTCCTCCTTTCCTAAGCTTCTTCAACAACCTCCAGAATATTTTACCACCTTCTTGATATTTATTTTCTATATTCTTGCCAAAGTCCTCCCATGACTTTTGTATAGCTAGTTTTACACACTGTTTAGCTTTCTTACATTTGTCTATGTATTCTCTAAGAGCACAAACTGACTTATTTGACAGGTACTTTTGATATGCTTTCTTCTTTTCCTTCACCGCCTCTAACTTTCTGTGTCCACCATGGAGTTATAATTTTTCTATCCTTGCACACGACTTCACCACATGCCTCTCTAGCTGAATCGATCAGTGTTTTCTTCAAGGCTTGGTACTGAATCTCCAAGGTTTGGTTCCTGTTCTCAAACTCTTTCATTTTTTCTTCAATAATCTTTGTGTATTTTAGTCTACAGTTCACATCTGAAAGCTGCTCAACTTTTATTCGCTTTAAAACTTTCTTACATGTCATTCTTTTCAATATGAAATTCAATTTTATCCTGCTCAAGACTAAATAGTGATCACTTCCAATTTCAAATCCTCTGTACACTCTGGTGTCCTGCACCAGGGAGAAAACATCACTATCAACAATAACATAGTCAATGAGACTTTTCTTATTCCTAGCCTCTTCTCTCCATGTGAATTTGTGCACATATTTATGTTGGAACATGGTGTTAGTATTAACCAGTCCATGTCCTGAGCAGAAATCCAACAGATATTTGCCATTATTATTAGCTTTGCTCTTTTCTCCAAATTTTCCCAAAATATTTTTTGTATGTCTCACAATCATTTCCTACTCTGCTATTTAGATCCCCAACAAGGACCAACTTTTCCTTTTTCATTGTGTCAGTTGCTTTTTCTAAATCCTCAAAAAATTCCTCCACTTCTACCTTAGTAGAACCTTCTGTGGGACCACATGCACAAATAAGTCTCATTGTCCAGTTCCCCATTCTCATATTTGCCCACATTACTCTACTTGAGACTGACTGCCATTCAAGAAGATTAGCCTCGTATTTTGTGTTGAATACTATGGCTACTCCTTCTTTTCCTTGATTGTCATTGCCTGAATATAACATTTTGTATTTATTGCTCAGAAAGATCTCACCAGTTTTGGTCTTTTTTGTTTCAGTCACCCCTATTATCTCGATTTGGTACTTATCTAATTCCTCAGCTAGCTTCATTTCTTTGCCATTCAGGCTTCTTATGTTGATAGTACCTATCTTTAACTCTGGTGATGTTGAGTTTGGGTGTGCTTTCAGATTTGTTCCAGTAGCTGACTTTTCGATGTCGCCCGGGCAAAAACAACATGGGCTCGAGTGACGCCCAAGCCGGCATGAAATTTTGTCATGTTGTACCATTATTTTGTATATTGGTTTAAGCCAATAAGAATAAAATTTGGGGCTAAATCCCAAATTGCCAGCCCATCCTCGTTCGTTCAGTATCCAGGTAGATACCCAACAGGGTGCACCATGAGAAGGTGAGGATTGGACATTAGGTCAGAAACCCTGGTCGGTTCTCCACATTCCTCTAAAGGCTATGTCGAGGTCTCCTCTCAGTTATACAGCTTTGACCCTTAAGCACCCCACACAACTTTTTAGACCTTCAAAAAGCTTTTGACTCAATATGGCATGAGGCATTATGGAAAACTTTAGAACATTATGGTATTGATAACAAAATCATTAGGATTATTAAATCTCTTCATTCCTCATCTGATATGAGAATTGAAATTAAAAATTAGAGCAGTGAACCGTTCCGGGCAGAATGGATGCAAGACAGGGATGCATCTTGTCCCTCTTCTTTTTAATAGTTTACTGGAATATGTCATAGATGAAGCTCTTCATGAATATGACACTGGAATAGTAGGTGGACTAACAATAAATAACTTACGATTTGCAGACAATATTGATCTTCTGGCAGAAAGCGAAGAAGAATTACAAGAGATAACCAGCTGCGCTTTCGGAACATTAAAAAAAATATGGATAACAATAAATCTACAAAAAACAAAAACAATGATAATCTCAAAATCATACATTATTTTTAAAGATACAAATTGGCAATAAACAAATTGAGAATGTAAACAAGTTCACTTATCTAGGAAGCACGTTGAATCAAGATTAAATTCCAAATTATTAAGGCAACCGTGGCCCTACAGAAGTTAAAACCATTGTGGGGAATAACAGAATAGCAATCACAACCAGACTAAGACTAATTGACACCTTGGTGAATTCTATCCTCTTGTATGGTTGTCAAGGAAATAAAAACTTACAGAAGACTTTTGAGAATTCCCTATACCACTCACAAAACCAATGAAAATGTACAAAAACTGACTGATTCAATAGATGGGAGAAGGGAAAATATTCTGACAGTCATCAGAAGAAGACAGATGAAATGGTTCGGACATGTGGAGATGGCTAATCGCATTCCAAAGCAAACAATAGAAGGAATCGTTCCAGGACCGACCTCGATTAAAATGGACTGATACCATCAAAAAATAGACAAATTCCTCCCTTTCTCAACTGACATCAAGAACAAGAGACTGAGACAATTGGAGGAGGTTAACAAAGAATATCACCTACCAGCCATGAATGACCCACGAATGGTCCATCTAAGACTACAGGAGAGAAGAAGACCTTAAATAATAAACAACCTAGTTTTTCTAATAGATGATACACACTGGTGTCCAAAATCTAAGGCAAACGCTATTTTTGAAGATTACAACCACAAATTCAGACGAATCAACTTTTGGCAATTTGTATAACTGATTCTTTCTTTTAAGGTTACACAGTGGTCGGCATTCATAAAGAATTTATGGACAACACACGTATTAGAATAATTAATTTACTTAATATTAAACAAGTAACAATAACAGTAAGTAATAGTAAGACATTTTGACCTCTGTACTGAGGTCGTCATCATCAGGTAAACATACATATGTATAATATACAAGCTACACTGCCGCTGCACTAAACAAAAGTAAAATGAATCTAAATGTTTGTTAATCATTTTGTTCAGATCTGGATGATGTTTCAGCATTTCACAAGCTTCTTTGAATTTTCTTTCAAACCTGGTTTTGGTGTGGTGTAGGGACTTTGTGCCTTTCAGTCAATTCTGTGGTATATTGGAGTGTGTGGTCTGATAGGACTGTTTTATCATAGAGAAGATATTTAATGTGGTATTTGTGTTCATCTTTTCTGATTGGAATGATGTGTCCTTTTTCCTCTTGTGTAAGGAAGGTTACAAGCACTTTGTAAACCCCTGGGTGGGCAAAGTACGGCCAGGGGTCTGAAGGTTGTCTTGATGTTGTATATAAGTAGTGTTCTATTTATTCTGAAATGCCCTTAATGTAGGGTATGGCTATGGCATTCTTGTAATATTTTTTTGCATTTAATGGCATTTTCAGGGATCTTGTAAACTGTTTTTTTTTTATTGCATTTTATTATTTCTGTCTCTACCACTCAATCCTCTAACTACAGCATACTGCATCATCTACACCAATGCCATCTACTGGCCACCACCACCAGCACTAGTATTTTCACAGACAATCAGAAACATCCATGCTCATAGCAGGATTCGAACCCACAGCCTTTTTTTTTGGCTGGAGAACGGATATGCTAACCACTCGACCAACCAGGCTGACAAATATATAAAAAAATATCATCCAGATATGAACAAAAATTATGGATTAATTATTCCAAGAATGTGGAGGACCCATCTTCAACCCATATAGCAACCCCAGACAGAAGAAAATCTCAAAATGAAAGGACTGTAGAAATTGTTTAATGTAGTTCTATTTTCCTTCCCCTTCCCCCTCCCACCAGAGGTCAGACCAAGATAAATGATTAACAAACATTTAGATTCCTTTTACTTTTGTATATTGTACATATGTATGTTTTCCTGATGATGATCTCGATACAGGGGTCGAAATGTCGATTGCTACTTGCTTAATTCTAACACGTCTGTTGTGTCTCCATAAATTCTTCACTAAGAAAATTGTATAACTGATGATTTTTAGTAGAAAATAGGTACACATTTAAATTTTTGAATTGCATGCAAAGGTGTCACATGGTAGCACTCAACAGGATAAAAGCCAAAAGGCTGACGTACCACAGCGAACTGTATCTGAAGAAAGTGCTTTTCGTGAAGGAATAGAGTTACAAACTTGAATGTCTTTTAATGTTTCAAAGACATCATCTAGATGACTTCACGCATACAAGAATTATTGAGAACCTTGAAGAAGGCTGCAGAATTACGATACTGCCAGAGAGTTTGGAATCTCCCTTAGTGTTGTATCCAGGCTCTGGCCAGTGTTTCGAACCAAGGGAATGTGTTCCAAATATTTGCTAAGAGGTCATTCTTGCTCTACCACAGAGGGTCAGCTTACAAGCCAGCACCATTCCAGTACAGTATGCACATATCGTGACAAACAGTAGCCAGACATCTCTGCAATAAGTAGGCCTATATGCTCAAGGTATGTAGTCTGCTTCCCTTTATCCACAGTTCATTGTAGACCATGTTTTCAGTGGTATTGTATACATAAAAATTGGAGAAGACACTTCATTCAGCGTGAAAATAATGTGGTACTGCTTATAATCATGAGAATGAATCACTTGAAAGTGATTGATGTGGCAGTGCTGGGTTTATGGTGTGGAGAGGCATTATGCTTAATGGAGAGCTACAAGTGCTGGAAAAAGCGATTATGACTAAGTTCTTCAACATCATGTTTTGTTGTTCTATGGTGCTGCAGGCAAAGAATTCACTTTTATGGATAACAATATCATGGTACATAGTGGCAGAGCAGTGGAGATACTTCTGGAGACGTGGATATTAATTGAATCCAGTGGCCAGCATGAGACCTGTTGATCATAGAACATGCCTGGGATGCAAAAGTGAGATGCAATGCTACTCAAAATTCCCATACAGAAAACAAACAAGGTCTTATCCTTGCTCTGAAGGAGAAGCAGGCCAGTTTGCTTCAAGAACTCCTGAATCACTTGGTGTTAAGCACAGTACAGTGTTGTGAGAGCTGTATTACAATTTGGGGTGGAAATATTCCATACTGAAATATTTCTCTGCATAGTTTCCTGTAAGCACTGTACATAAATTCCTTGACTACGTCCTTAGAAACTTTGTAACTTTTGCCAAAAATAAATTGCAATTTAATTGCATGAAATTTCTAACACACTTTTGTGGACGAGGGTGGTCTGAAAAGTTCTCGGCCTTGACCATAGATGGCAACACTATCAGCAAGATTTTTTTTTCTAAGTTGGTACATCTGTCATAAGCATCCATGTGAAATTGCAAGTCATTCCATCAAGTAGTTTGTTTTATTCAACTGTTTGAAGCAAAAGTGTTGTCTATATCCCTTGAAATGGATAAAATTGAGTATTGTGCAGTTAAAAAATTCTTTGTAAAAGAGGGTTTAACGTCAAAAGAAATTCATTCGAAGTCATAAAAGTTTTATGGGCACTCTTCTCCTTCATTTTCGACAATTAAGAAATGGGCTGAAATTCAAGTGAAATTAAACGATCCAATTAGAATATTTTCGGAAGACCAACTGTTACGGTCAAAAGGCTGTTGTTCTCAGAAACCATGAAAGATAAATGGTAACAGAAAGATTTTGTACAAGATGAAAATGGAAGAATGGTGTTGCACTGCGTATTAAAGATACCCATTAAAAAGATAGATATTTTTGGTGGGATTTATAAAGTATTAGACAATGTGCAAGCAAATAGTACTAGTGTTTTGAGAAAAAAAAGGGAACCGATAGAAGGCTATGGATGAAACATCATGCCAGGAAAATTAACCCAATCAAAAAAATCTTAAGTGCAGATCAGAATATTATAAAATTAAGATACTGTTTCCAAGAAATAAGACAGGATTGTGCTTCAATAGCACTGATATTCTCCTCCAACTTGAGATGCTGAAGAGTTCAACATTTAAGGACTTATAGAAGATTATGAAGTTTCAGTGTGAGAAGTACTTCAACGTTTCTCAAACGAAGAATGTGAGTAAAGTATGCTATCATTAGAAAAATTATAGACAGGATTTGATGTTACACATAATTCATCCTTCAAGCAGCAGTACACACACATCAACATGTCCCCTCCCCCCAAAAAATCTATCTATCTATCTACGTGTACATTCAAATTTTTACCACTAATAAATCTACATTGGCTTTCGAGTTTTTACAAGGAAGCACTGCAACCTTCCCAAATTTTTCCCAATGTATTTTTATGACAGAAGACAAGTTACGAATTTTTAATTATCTGCTCAAAGGGTTAAGGCAGTGGTTCTTAACCTTTTCAAAGTCATGGAACACTTTTGATTATAAGAAAAATTTGGGGAACACCAAAAGCATTACGGTCATAAAACTAACAATAAACATATCCATGGAATTGCCTTTTATAAAAATGGAACTTATTTTAATATGATACTTGAGCTTATCAGCTTTTGCAGATTTCAGCAATATCAGGTCTAATATGTGATATAGCTACCCTCATCTCTGTCTATACTAGTAAGTCTTTCATGCTTTTTAGTTTTTATATGGGTTAATATTGAAAAACCGAGCTCACACAAATATGATGTTGAAAATTGTAACAAAATTTTCAGTACTCTTGCAGAGAGAGCGCTGAAAATTTTGTAACAAAAATTCACAACTCTACTGTGTCAAATGGATTTTTTTATCCAGTCATAATTGTGTGTATTTAAGGAAGGAAAGTAACTTGAAATATTTTCTTCCAATATTGTTAATTGTTCTTTATAGCGAAAATAATTCCCTCGACATTTTTATTCAGAGTAGCCAAATACACTCAAAAGGTGTATTTGGCTACTCTTGTAACCGGTTCGCAGAACAAGTGTCCCGGGGAACATTGGTTAAGGTATAGAAGAAATAGATTGGGTAAAAGTGCAGAACCCGAATACTTCAACACTGATGGACAAACTTAATGGCAGGAAATCATCCAACCTAACTGTCAGCGAACAAGTGACAAAAGGAAGGGTAGTAGAGAGCCATAAGATAATAGCTTGATAACAATGCCTTAGGAATATCAAGGGCAACAGAAATGTGAATTTCATTTCTACAAATTCAAATTTTATTTTTAAACTTTACTACTTTCGAGGCTTGGTGAGCCTCGAAAGTAGTAAAGAAGTTGGATGTTAATGACTTCATTTTTGAGTCTTGCTTTAGTGTACACTAGTGGCCAAAACTGTGGAAACCTTTTGGAAAAAGTGTATTTTTGAGGTTTGATGGCTCATCACGCCACATTTTTTTGGCATAATACCATAAAATTATATATCAATGGAAAGATAATTTAATCAAGAATGTTATGCAACAAAGTTTACTCAATTATCTGTATTCTATGAAAAGTTATAACCAAATAACCAGAAAAAAGAAGCACAATTTGCTTAGGTTGATATGAAGTAGCTTTCCTTCATTTAAATGTAGCCAATGAGCATGAATGTTTAGAGAGCCAATCAGGTGCCATCTTGTTTTGGCAATGAGCCAATAAGGTCACAGTAGGATTCAGCTATTGATGTAATGTATTGGAGCTGAGAGGAGGATATTTGTCAGTGTGTTATGTGATTCCTATCAAGTTGGTTGGTTTTTTTTTTGTGTGTGTTCTTTCATTTAGTGAGCTTGTAAAACGTAATAAAATTAAAGAAATGCTGCAAAGAGTTGACTGGTCACCCAGAAAGCGATGTAAAATAGTACTATTAAGTGAACAAGGCTACAGTTATGAAGAAATTAGAAGAAAAATTGGTGGAAACTTAACCAAAGGTGGCATTTCTAAATTTTTGAAGAGGTATACGCAGAATCAGTCACTACAAAACCAGACTGGTAAAGGCAGGAAAAGGTGCACAACAGCAAATGATGATAGAAGAATTGAGAGACTGTGCTTTCATGACAGAAGAAAATCATCTGGGTGTATACAAGATGAAATGGCGCAATACAATGCGAAGTTGAGTGCAAGGACTGTTCGGCGCAGACTGCAGGAATTTGGTCTAAATGCTAGAATTCCACAAAAAAAGCCATTTTTATCTCTCACAAACAAAGGTTGAAAAGATTAAACTGGGCTAAAACCCATATTAACTGGCGGAACAATGGGACAGTGTTATTTGGAGTGATGATACCAAAATCTCCCTGTTTGGTAGTGATGGCATAAAATATGTAAGGAGAAGAATTTGAGAAGATTTGCATCCTGATTGCATTACACCTACTGTGAAACACGCATTTAGTGTTATGATTTGGGGTTGTATGACATCAAAAGGTGTGGGCAGAATTTGCATGATTAATGGGAATATAAATGCTCCAAAATACATAAATGAAATACTTGAGCCCAAACTGAAGCCTTCCGCACGTGATCTTTTCCGAGATAACATTTATATTTCAACAGGATTCAGCTCCATGTCATGTTGCTGCAGTGTGCAAAAAGTGGTTTCAAGATAATCATATTCCACTGCTGGAATGGCCTGGGAATAGCCCAGACCTTAAACCAATCGAAAATCTATGCAGACGACTAAAGAAACTTGTTAGTCAGAAACAACCCACCAATAAAACCCAATTAATAGAAGCAATAATTTAATCTTGGTTTCACATTATAACAGATGCAGAACTAAAAAACTTGGTTCACTCTATGGGAAGTCGTTGTAAGGCCGTAATTAACACTAAAGGTTACCCAATTAAGTATTAACTCACGTTGTGAGAATTCTTGCATATCTCATTTTTTCTATGTGTTTCACTTTTCTTCTTTATAACTGCTGTTCTAATAAGAAAATTCCTTCATACAAGTTATTGTGCTACATTCTTAATTAAATTATCTTTCCATTGATATATAATTTTATGGTATTACTCCAAAAAAAAAGTGGTTATGAGCTATCAAACTTCAGAAATGCACTTTTTCCCCTTTTTAAAATTTTTCCAATTTTTTAAAGATTGAGACTGCATAAAGCTTGCTTTGATGCTGTTAGTTGCTAAATTAGTATGACAGCTCTTGAATAAGTGATACAGAATGTATGTATCTAAAGCGCAAATTCCTAGAATTGGAAGGATAGCATAGGGATTAACACAGAGGAGGCAAGCTGCAAGTTTTTCTTGATATAGGAGGAGGTAATTTCCTTGGGTATATAAAAGAGCTAGAAAAGGAGAAGAATAATGCTAGGAGAGGTCAGCCATATCTTTGGTGATGTGAGAGATGAAAGCATGCAAGGGCAGAAATTTGTATTCAACAGGGACAGCAAACGAGCAGAGAGGTGCCATTTGAGCTGGATGCAAGATCTTTTGCATTTGGATTTTTTGATTATTTGCTGCAGAGTGTAGCCCAGACGAAGTGTAAAAGTCTAGTGTTTCTGACTTATATGCCATTTCAGTTATCCTGAATTTCTAGCTTCTAATATAATTGAAGTTTTGTGCAGAATGCAGAAAGGCCTCATTCTTGCAAGGATCATTTCAGATGTTCAGTTAAAACAAGTGTTTGGATCAAGAAAAGAGAAAGTACTCAGATCACAGAGGAGTATAGAGATCCCAAAGGTCTTCTCAAATGGCATTACTGTAATGCCATTTGAGATGCATTTGCTGTTTATAGCTTAATCCTAATCTATTGCACCATTTTATACTAATACATTTAGTATCTCACATTAGTGCTTTAATGAACTAAGATATATTAAAATAAATATCTTTTCCCAGTCCCGGTACCTGGTGCTTCACCATGACGTATTTTTTATTACCATCATTATGTCAGGTATGCATGAAATTTACTATGTACAGAATTCAATATAAAAAAATCAAACCAATACAGAGGGGGGACTTCATAACTTAAAAGTTAATGAAGCTCCCCCCCCCACCTACAAATTTGTCTGTAGACACAAAAGAATGATTATATTGGTCCCTAAACGTCAATGCACACATTTCTTAGTGCAATTCCTACAATCTGAACTTGCAGAAGTTTTCAAGAGAAATGGGAAACAGTACATATTCACATTAAAGCGCAATAAATGTATTCAGTTCTGTTTAAGCAGGAACCAATCACATTAATGATTACTCTTGAAGTTCAACTGTTACTGTTTAATCATCACCACAAAGAATAATTATTTTGAAATGTTTTTCTAGCCCCCTTCCTTTCTACTCGATGATAAATCTTTGAAAAATTGCTTAAATGAGGCACTATCTGACTGTATCCCAGAGTTTAAAATAGAGTGGGAGTGACACTGATGTGCAACCTTATTAAGTGAGACATCTATAAGAAGAAGATTACGTAGAAGGAATATCATGAAAATAAGAGATTGCATACATAGGCTAAAGGCAATCCAAAAGTTGTATCGTTATGCAGCAAGTAAAACAAAAAAAAAGAATTTGGAAGAATAACTTGACTGAATGGAGATGGTACTCTAATTAATGAGTGCTCACTTTGCTAAGATATATCAACCAGGTATATGTAACATGATGCATAGTACTACTACTGTATTTGATGAACAGTCAGAGGTGCATGACAATGAAGTTGAAGAGCTGTTGCATAACCTAGATAAGAATTCAGCAATAGGGACAGATGGAATATCAGCAGTTCTGCTAACAGTATGTTCAGATTAGCCTCTGACATGGTTATATAACTTAAGCTAAAGCCCTCGAAAGACACCACAGGAATGTACATCCAGGTTTACTAAAGAAAGGCCATGTCTTAGCATTTTGCTCATATTTACTAACAGTTTTACAGCCAAGTTGGATCGAGAGAATGGATACACCATGATACTGTTCGATTTTGCTAAGCCATTTAATGGGATGCCACATGAAAGGCTACTGCATAAACTAGAGAAGATGGATTTTGAATATGACCCTTGGATAAGTGCCTGATTGACAGACTGGTATACAGCAGGTGGGAATCTTCAGATTTGGTGTGACCATTGGTGTACAATGGGGTTCAGTCCTTAGGCTGTGAGAAAGAGGTGATCTGATAGAGGTCTATGGAATTCTGAATGGGTATTATGGGATATCATCTGATGAAAATTTTCATTATATGAAAGGTGGAAAGAAAACATGGGTGGGAGGTATTATGTAAGCTGGGTTTGTTTGTAGTGTTTGTAGTTGGGAAATGGATAAGAGCTGGATTTTTCTTTCACAGAGCAGTGTGAGTGAGTAGTATAGTTTGCCTTTAGAGTGAATGCATCTAATGTTAATAAGTATATGACAGATGTTTTGGGCGAGGTAAAATCATCCTCGATGAGCCCTTGACTCCCACCCTGGAGGTCGCAGATAAAAAAATTGTTGTCAAGTCAATAAACAAGTTACATGGTTCTCCTTTCACATTTTAATTGCAAAAGCTCACAACTCATCCACTACTAAAAGTGAATTAGCTTATACATAGGAAAATTTGGTTAAAAAAAAAAATTCAATTTCTCCTTACGGAAATTTTTTTACATTTCTTCCTAGTATATTCTTTTTCTCACATTTTCAGTTGTTCTATTGATATCAGTCTTGCATGCTCTGGTTTCAATCACTATGACTTTGCAGTGATGTAACAATAGCCAGAAACTGCAAACAGTATAGAGAAGTTTAATCATAGTGGACAGCACATTTGTGAGTAGCACAATGAAAGCAAAGTTTTTTTTTTTTTTTTTAATACAGTCAACAGGAAGACATTTCTGGGTGTTTTAGCTCTAACAGGATAAAAAAGTATGTACATTTCACTTCTTTTCTGCAGCTAAATGATATGGTGCTTTCCATTAGTCAATTTAACATGATGCATGGTTAGGCCTAACACTTTTTACAAATCTAGCAATAGCAAAACTACATGCACTATTACTGCATTCTGCTTACATTTTAATATTGTTTAGACAAACAGGCTAAAAAATTAATGATCTCCACATATCTCTTATTCTACTTTTAATAATGAAAATAAAAACAACTGTACCCAAATTATGTAAAGATGTTTATATTAAAGCACGCATTGCTAAAGCAACTGTTGTCCTTCAGATATTACAGCCTCTCTGGAAGGAGAATAAAATACTGCTAGCTGTTGGATCCTATTTCGTCTTAACCCATACTTTGGATCCGACAAGTATGTCACTACGATGTTCTTAAACAAAAATAAATTGCTAGTTGATTTCTAATCCAAATATAGAGAAAATTTGTATTTATTGACTGCGCCACTCTATATCTAAATTAGTCAAAGAATTGAAGTAAAACCAACTCTCAACTATTTCCCCATCATCATCAAATTCCTGCCATGTACCCTCAAGGGGGTGTACAGGATATGACAGTACTACATGAAAAAATTACATCATTACTAACTTCCTATCTACAATTTTCCTCCAAATCAGTCTGTTACTTGTCAAGACTCCAACATTATCAGATCTTATATTTCTATCGTCTAAGGCACTTTGTACCGTATCAATCCACCTATATCTTGGTCTTCCTCTGGTTCGTTTTCCTGCCAACCTGGCAGAGAACACTTGTTTTGCTAATCTTTCCTCTCCCATTCTATTTAAGTGACCATACCATCTGAGATTAGCTCTGCTAATGCATTCCTGGAAGATGACAATGTCAAATTCTTTCCTAATATCCTCATTTTTAATATGATATTGCCATTGATGCCATCTGTTCACGCCTCTAATCTTTCTCAGGACTCTCATATCTGCGGTCTCTAGTCTTTGGTCAAGTGTTTTACTTCTGACGCAGCTCTCAGATCCATAAGTTAAAACTGGTTTGAACACTGTCTTGTATACAGCTAATTTAGTGTTCCGACTAATTTCTCTCTTATTCCATATGAATTTATTCAATTGACTTCCCACCATACCAGCTTTGCTGATTCTGTTGTCTATTTCTATATTTAATTTACCATCTTCAGTAAAAATCGTGCCTAAGTAGCTGAAATGTTTCACTTGTTCCACAGGTTCTCCATTCACAACACAGTTGACATTTTCAATGATTCTGCCTATTTTCATTGTCTTTGTCTTTTTATTGCTGACCTTCATACCATATCTATTACAACAGCAATTGAATTTAGTCAGAGAATCTTGCAGACTTGTAGTGGATTTATTTAGAAGTATAACATCATCCGCATAAAGCAAAGAGCTGACATTAATATCTCCAATTTTGATATCAGGTTTAATACCACTTTCCTTCATAATGTGATTTATATAGATAATGAATAACAGAGGGGATAATGTACATCCTTGTCTCACACCAGATTTAACATTAAACCATCTTCTTGTACTTCCTTCAATTCTAACTGCTGACTTACAACTCAAATAAAGACTAAGTATTGCTTGATATAATGCCCCATCGACACCATATAACTGCAGCGTATTGAATAGCTTCTCTCTTGGCACCTTGTCATATGCCTTTTCCAAATCGACAAAACTTAAATACAGATCTCTGTTATATTCCCATGCTTTCTCGACTATTTGTCGTAAAGTGAAGATCTGATCCTGACAGCCTCTATTTGGCCTGAATCCAGCTTGTTCTTCACCAAGCTTTTCTTCCACAATTCTTCTCAACCGTTTCTCAAGTATACTTGCATAGATCTTGCCAGGAACACTGAGTAGGGAAATACCTCTGTAATTCTCACATTCAGTTTTATTTCCCTTTTTATATATGGGTACTATGAGAGCTCTACTCCTATCATCAGGAATTCACCCCTCTGTCCAGGCTTTCTGAACTATGCAGTGCAGCCACTGTAAGACTTTTATACCACCATACTTCAGCATTTCTGGTCGAATATCATCTACTCCTGCTGCCTTTCTACATTTCAAGCCTTTAATGGCTTTTTCTACTTCAAGTATGGATATGTATTCCTGACTGCATGCCTGGTCAGTGTTTTTTATTACTGTGCTGTCATCACTGCTTGTTTCATTTAGCAGTTTTTCAAAGTAATTACTCCATATTTCAAGGATATCTTTTTCTACCATTTTCATGTCACCTTTATCATCTCTAACTCCTTTTACAGCACTCTTTCCTCCATTCCTAAGCTTCTTCAACAACCTCCAGAATATTTTGCCACCTTCTTGATATTTATTTTCTATATTCTTGCCAAAGTCCTCCCATGACTTTTGTTTAGCTAGTTTTACACACTGTTTAGCTTTCTTACATTTGTCTCTGTATTCTGTAAGAGTAAAAGCTGACTTATTTGCCAGGAACTTTTGATATGCTTTCTTCTTTTCCTTCACTGCCTCTTTAACTTCCTATGTCCACCAGGGAGTTCTGATTTTTTATCCTTGTACACAACCTCACCACATGCCTCTCTGGCAGAATCAATGTTTTCTTCAGAGTTTGCCACTGAATCTCCAAGGTTTGATTCCTGTTCTCAAACTCTTTCATTTTCTTTTCAATAATCTTTCTGTATTTTAGTCTACAGTTCACATCTGAGAGCTGCTCAACTTTCATTCGCTTTTAAAACTTTCTTACATGTCATTCTTTTCAATATGAAATTCAATTTTATCCTGCTCAAGACTAAATAGTGATCACTTCCATTTTCAAATCCTCTGTATACTCTAGTGTCCTGCACCAGGGAGAAAACATCACTATCAACAATAACATAGTCAATGAGGCTTTTCTTATTCCTAGCTCCCCTTAATAGGTTATTATTATGTATACAGGCGGAGTTTATTTAACGTATATAATTCATCCGCTTTGGTTCGAATATTTTATGAACGGTGCAGTAAAAGAGATTCAGGCAAAATACAACTTTAGATCAACAAAACAAATATTTAATTTAGGCTTACAATTTATACACCTTAGTTTAAATCACTGAATAAGGTATTATAAACATTTGAGCTCATCTGGTAATACTGTCATACTATCTCAGACAATGGTTAATCTGTTGTTTGAAATACAGCCTTCACAAAGTTCATTTAATTATTTAATAAAGTTCAATGTCATAAAGTTCCTCAGTGATCAATTACATTAATATCTCATTGTTACTTAAGTTCCAAATACAATAAAAGAGCAGTAACACTTCTTCACAAGTATACACTCTTAAATCCATACTCCAGCTCGTCTCCGCAATAGTTACTGTTAATATAGGGATATTCTAGGAAGAAACGCACACATATCTCCGCATAGGAATATCAATAATTGGATGATTCTTACTGGTAATCTTCCTTGTTCATATACTTATATACGAACATTTCTTATAACTGTATACACTTAAAACAATTAACAACACTCATTAAAATAAATCTTCTTAGTAATAACTGAATAAATTAACGGTTGCAATTCACATAGTTAAACGTTCTTGCTCAGATCAAAATGCTTGTACTATCTTTGACATCACTTGACCAATTTAGTATTCTACTAATAACTCTTGAACTAAGGTAACGCACAGTAATTCTTTAACTTGAAGTTTTTATGCACAATTGCCTATACTTCCGGCATTTAATTAATCTTGTAGGCACTATATCTCTTAACACAGCTATCATTTAAATTCAACCTTGCTGCCTCTACTTATTCTCTTAGTTACTCCGTGCTAAGCTTCAAGTTTCTGTGTGTCCCTGAAAAGTCGGTCCTGAATTTAAATGCTAACTAAAGTATAGCTAGTCATCCAGTTGTCACCTTGCTATCTTCCATTGCTTTATTTGTTGTTCTACAACTTACTAGCTAACTCGCCAACTCGCTGTTATCGCACTCTGATTCCCCGAATCAATCTCCTCTGATTCCATCCGAATGAATCGTTTTCTCTGTTTTTCGCTTATATATCCCTTCTTCCTGCCAAAATTATTCTCGTGCTCTCTTCAACTAAAATCCTTTCCAGCCCTTCAATACTAATCTGTCACGCATTGTTCTAAACTCGTGCTAGCTATCTTACATATGTCTCCATGACAACCAAAACAAAATTTAATGAAACTGAGGTATTGCACAACGTTATACCTCTACATACAGGAACAAATAAAGAATATTTAGACTTCAATTAATACGCAGTTAAAATGATGAATACAAATTCTTATAATATTAACATAGCAATAAATAAAATAAACTTAATATTTTAATACAGAGTCTTTTCACTATTAATATATATCCTTGATTAAATAATTAAATATTAATAAAACTTAGATGTAGTTACATGAATATTAATTTATAAACAAGCGATTTACATTAAATAATAATTACAAGTCTAGCTTATGTGATGGAAGATCATGTTGGATTCTGAAGCAAATATTAATTACTCAAATCTCTATATATTCAGAATCCAACATAGCTACAAGACTATCTCATCGATGTTAACTCGGTCTTACTATATGGATGTGAGAGATAGGCAATGCTTAAAGACGATGAAAAAAGATTACTGGTTTTTGAGATGAAGTGCTACAGTAAACTTTTCAAGATACCATATGTTGCACATGTAACAATTGATGAGGTTTGAAGGAAAATCTGCTCCACTGCCAAAATACAAGAAAATATCATTGGTGGCTAGATCAGAGCGTTTACCTAAAATAGTATTAGAGGGCTTGATTTCAGGTAAAAAGAAATCACCAGGGGTGACCTAGAATCACCTGGATAGATAATATCAGAAAATGAACTAATTCTTCGTTCTCCACCTTGTTATGGAGATCCCAAGACAATCACCTGGAGAGAGAGCATGTTGCCTCAACCATCTACATAGACTGTAGGTGGAGAATACAAGGTGAAGAATGGGTGATCCGTAGAGAATGAAATTGACAAAGTTGTGGTCAGTCACCAAGGGAAGAACTGAGATCTGAATTATACTCAAATAAAAATTTAATTAAGAAAATCCCAAGGTGAAGAACGAAGGTTATCTGATACTCCAGTTGGCAGGCAAATAATCTGGATTTCTCTCAGCTTCGTGTAAAGTTAAAGTAAGGAAGCCAGTCTGAACTACGAAGTCTTCAAGGAAGATTCCAATGTTTGTATAATCAGACTGTAGGAACCAAATCGTTAAGGATAAATAATCAAAGAGGTCAGCATGGTCATTGTAATTAGGAGAGTGATAATGGCAGTAAACAAAGCAACAAAGTGAAGCAGGAGAATCTTGAGCCACAGTAGATGACACGGAATTACTTTCATTAGTATTCCCCAAACTTGTGATGTTTCATGAAGAAGTTGCTCTTAATGTTTCTTTGAACATATATTAAAGAATATATTACCCAAATGGAGTTGTGTCATTCTTTTTTTTTTTTTTTGTGAACTGATTTTGTGGAATCTGCCCACTCTTTCAAGCCACTCTGGATAAAGAAGGGCAACATTTTCCATTTTGACAAGTCAGTATCCATCAATGGATACTGACTTGTCGAAAAGTTTGTAAAATTGTGTCATTTTGTTTTGTCTTAGGTAATGTGCTCACGATTCTGGATATGCTTTGGTACTTGTGAGATCCATGATAACTTATGAATGATTTATTCTCACAGGAGATAAGAATTAAGAGTAGAGAAGCCTACCCCATTACTAGAATGTTGCTCCTTTCACCATGAACATGAAAGGAATAAGGAAACCAGAGAAAGATTAATTATGGTATTTGCCAGCCCCTGTTTGGCTAAGAAATTATGTATGCTCTATAACAAACAGACTATGAGCAGAGACATCGTGAGGAATTTTGGCACCTATGGCCAGAAAAGAAAATTGTGCCGTCCTAAAAAAAAAAAAAAAAAAAAAAAAACTCAATTTTTGCACCTATATAAAATTAGCGCCTATGGCCGAGGCTACACAGCCTCACTATTCCTCTGGCTATAAGTTCACTTTCTCCAAAAGATACAATCCTTATTACTACCTGGATATGCCAAATTCCTTGTAAATGCAATTTAGCCAATTTGAACAAATGGGCCAAATTTCAAAACACCAAAAATCTAAATGTGGAATTAGCAATACTAGCCACAGGATCTTCTAGAATGAATCTCAATACACAGAAATAACCAGAAATTTGAACATCTTTTTGAAGAAAGCGGCAAGGCATTTTTTTGCACTGCAATCTCAACCTCAAAAAACCTGTCTATGCTCAAAATGAGCAACTAATCAATAACCACATTTCTTAAATATTTTGATTTTCTCTCTCTCTCACACATACCTATATCAGAAACTTTCTCAAACTTCGCTGAATAAGAAACGTTCTCAAATTTCGCTGAATTACATAAATGTAATTCAGCCAAATTTGAGAATATCAAAAACTATTTTTAATGAGGATTTGTATTTTTGCATTATATTAATTGGTTAACTTGTCAATATTCAAGTTTAGATGAAAATATGTGCAATTATTATTTATTCAAGTTTTTTTTTACTAAGCACATGAGGTTTGTACCACTAAAATTTAATTGGGGAGGGGGGGGGGGGAATTCCTTGAGTTGAGCAAAGGAAAGTGAGAGAGGAAGAGATATCTTACTGAAAATGAGATTTGCTGGACCTTACATCACACTTTGTTCATTATATGCAGGGTAAACTTAGTACAAAAAAAAACATTTATTTATAATTAACAAGAAAAATGTTTGCACCGTTGTATTTTAGTATGAGAAATTTATTGGCATCCCTATATACTTGGTATTTTCAACTAAACTTGCAAGGGATGATTACTTGACATTTATGTAATTCAGCAAAATTTGAGAACATCAAACTATTTTTAAAAAGGATTTGTATTTTTGCATTATATTAATAGGTTAACTTGTCAATATTCAAGTTTAAGTCTGATTTACAACTTTTCACCATATTCAAGTGAAAAGCCTGTTATGATGCAAATAAATTTCATAGGATAAATCTGAATTATTACACTGTTGCTATGATACAATGGAGAGAAAAATCTAGGAGTCTGGGAACAGCATTAGATCCTAAAGGATGTATTACTTGTCTGAGTACATCCCAGCCTTCATTAGCCAAACTCATTCACATGAATGGGTAAACAAGCACAATGTTCTGAACAATTAGAAATATTTTAAAATAACATTAGTATCTTCTATGCATACCAGTTATCACATTTGTTAGTCCTTATGTTTTGTCTTCTAGTTTATATGATTACACCTGAAGAAATACTGTGCAATTAGGATGAAACATGTTGTCACTCAGGTTGTTAGCACTCCAGAAGGATAAGTAACTATTTATTAATAATTAACTGATAATATTAGATTAATTTTTTGTAGTTTTTGTTTTCAACGGGTGTGACTGATTGAGTTATTTAGTTTGTAAATAAACTTTTTTTTTGCTTGTTTAAATATGATATAGTTATCATAGCATTAATGCTTGGTAAAACAATAGTAGCAAAGAAAACATTGTCAGGCGATTTGAATTTGAGGGATTTTATGCCGTGCATAGCGTGTGTGAAATGTATTTGTCATGAAAATTAAAGGATATGTGGAAGGAAGTTGAAACTTCAGAAAGAGTAGGTATTAAATGTTTCAAAAGTGAGTATCTATTAGGTGACCAGAACACAGCATATGTTAGTAGAGTGGACTATATCTATGATAAGATGGAAAATATCAGAATTAATGTTGAACATGTGGTCATGGAAATATAGGAGATGTATCTATTTGGCAAAAAAAAAAATTACACGTGACCTCCATACAACACAGTATTTCTACAACATGGTTTCACTCTTAACACACACGGATACAGTCAGGAATACTTAAGACAATCCCTCCAGCCATAGGTCTGAATTGTCAGCTATGCCTGTCCCGAGCCTGGATAAAAATAGGAGGGAATTGAGGTGGTGCCATACCTCCCCATAAAAGGGGCTCACGGCTGTTGAATCACCATACAAAATGAATGAACCCTAACAGTCAGAGAACTGTGGCAATCCTTGAACAAAGCATGGCTCTAATGTGGTTAAACAATTGCAGCAAACCTTGCATAGCATGTTATTTCAGGACTTTTCTGCAGGAGAAACCCTACTATTATGTTTGATGTAATTTTTCAAAATTTCTATTCTTTTTTTTTTGTGAATCACTGCTGTTGACACACTGGAATCATGTAAGAGATATTGTGAAAACTCCCATATTTTATTTTGAGGAAAATCCTGGTTCTGTGCTACTGAAATTGTACTTGTTTGAGATCATAAAAAATTGTGACTTCGAAGCCGATTTTTCATGTTTTTGTAAAGATTATTTAGGTCTTATTTGTCTGTTTAAATTTTTTCTGGGTATATATTACTAAACTTCACATTTCAAAAAATTAGAGAAGAGCATGGATACACTAAGCAAGTTTTCAATTGCAAAGAGACAGATCATGGGAAATGAAACTTCCAAAAAGATGCATTACATGATAAAATATATGAAAAGCCTCAAAGTTTTTCTAATCAATACTCAAATCCTGATGATTATTATTATTAAAAGTTTAACTGTATAGTCAAATTCTCACTAAATGGTTTGCTTCTGGGAGAAGTGTTTATATGGAAAGAGAATTTTTCTCCCTGCTATACCTCTATGAAATCTTAAGTCATTTAGGTGCTAAAAATGTATGCAAAGAATAATTTTTAAAATGTACTACTTTTTTTTTTGTACATGCCTGTAAAATTTCTTCTAATAGCATTAAGAAAACAATATATAAATGTTTCTATTTAAATAATACTTACAATTTTTTCGAAAACATCCAAAAAACCATCATCATCAGTATCTTCCTCAGAAAATAAACTGCTACGCACAGTAAAATTTCGTTGATTCTGGGAGGAGGAGGATGAAGTGAAAACAGATGAGCTCTGTGAATAAACAACATTACATAAGTTGCAATACTTATCCAAATTATTGTTCACATTTCATGTTTAACTTAGATCCAAAAGTCAAACCTACAACAAAGATTGACTTCTGATAATTATAACAAGTAGGATCCTCCTTCTCCAGGAAGTGCACCATAACAACTAACAACAGCTCATTCCACATTTTACACACATCATGTGAAGAACAGGACAAAAGCAATTATTTTATTACTATTATTGCATGGAGTCCTAGGACTGATCATGGGAAGAACTCTCCTTGGAACTATTAATAGACAAAGCACTCATAACTGACTTAGGCAAGCCATTCCATTTACTCACCACTCTCCAAGAGAAAAAATCAAGTCCTCACGTCCCTCCTAACAACATTCTTACCAAACTTCCAGGTATGACCTCTTGTTTCGCCCCATCCAGCCAAGTGCTAAAACATTTCTCCTGCACCAATCTATAAAATCCTCTAAGTAACTGAAATGTTTCTATCATATCTTCTCATTTTTTTTGCCTATTAACCAACTTTTGCAATCCACAAATCCTCAATTCTTCTCCTCATAGAGAGCATTCTCATGAGGATTGGCCCTTCCCATAATGCACATCTGAAAGGATGTGTGCTTATCATTGTGGGGTACTATAGCAATTAATGTGAAGTCATTAGTCTCTATATACAAGTTACCTAGTCATGAAGATACTTTATGTGCAAACTTTGCTTCCACCAAAATAAAGGATTAAACAAGAATTTCTTGGAATCTTTAATTTAGGATTTAATGAAAGGAAAAAAAAAAAAAAATTTCAACATGAATGCAATAAGGAATATATATCTATATTTGAAGTAGAGAAAGTCATCGAAAATCTGAAACATGGAAGGGCAGAAGCAATAGATGATATCAGAAATGCTCAAATATGGAGATATAAAAGTTTCGCAATGGATAAAATACATTGCATAATTCAGGTAGCCTGGACATAGGGTTGATAATTTCCAGATGACTGAAATAGAGATTTCAGAGCACACATCTACAAAAAGAGAAACAAAACAATATGAGAATTATAGAATAATTTTTCTACTGAGAGTTCCCAGATAAAATTTATGCAAGTATACTCCAGAGAATGTTAAGAAAAAATTGTGTAAGAGCAGCTTAGAGGAGAAGCAAGGTTCAGGCCAAATAGAAGTTGTTAAGATCAGGTTTTCACTCTACAAGAAACAGTTGAAAAATCATTATGGATAAGGAAAAGGCATATGACAAATAACAAGAGAAAGGCTGTTCAAAATAGTTATATGGGAAGGTACACAATATGGTGGATATTTGAGTTATAAGTTCAAACTTTTACCCGCAACCAAGTGAGTTGATGTCTGGAGGACAGGTTAACCACATTGTTTTTGAGCGATATATATATATATATATATATATATATATATAAATACAGTAAAACCCCTTTTTTTACACTTTTCAGGGGACTAATGGAAAAAAAATGTAAATAGCAGGAAATGTAAAAAAAAACATTTAAAAAAAGGCTAAAAGAAGACTTACTGCTAGTATGCGAGTCTACATACTCGATTATAAAATTTAATAACTGAAAATAAATGAATTTACAATTACTTACATTAATCTATTTAAAAAATCTTTAATTGTTGATTGTTTTTGCTTTTTTTTTTTTTTTTTTTGACATAGCACCAGATTGCTTTGCATCAAGTTCAATGCTTAACCTGTTTTTTTACTATCGTGTTCAAAGTGAACACGGAGAGTCCAAGATCTTTTGCTAAATGAACATGTGTTCCGGCATGACAATCTACACGTCGCAGAATTGCCATCTTTTCTTCTACCAAAATATATTTTCTGTATTTTATGCTGGATAATCCACCACTGCAACTTGAAAGCAACTTTCACATGCTAATTTACGTAGCGGAAATTCTGCAATATCAATTTGTACTGTGATTGAATTGCTGCAAGCGTGCAAGTCACCATGATGGCAGAAACAAAGTGAGTTGATGTAACTGAAATGAACTGAAAAGGCTAAAAGAAGACTTACTGCTAGTATGCGAGTCTACATACTCGATTATAAAATTTAATAACTGAAAATAAATGAATTTACAATTACTTACATTAATCTATTTAAAAAATCTTTAATTGTTGATTGTTTTTGCTTTTTTTTTTTTTTTTTTTGACATAGCACCAGATTGCTTTGCATCAAGTTCAATGCTTAACCTGTTTTTTTTACTATCGTGTTCAAAGTGAACACGGAGAGTCCAAGATCTTTTGCTAAATGAACATGTGTTCCCGCATGACAATCTACACGTCGCAGAATTGCCATCTTTTCTTCTACCGAAATATATTTTCTGTATTTTATGCTGGATAATCCACCACTGCAACTTGAAAGCAACTTTCACATGCTAATTTACGTAGCAGAAATTCTGCAATATCAATTTGTACTGTGATTGAATTGCTGCAAGCGTGCAAGTCACCATGATGGCAGAAACAAAACTACAGCCGAAAGCAATGCCACTTGGGAACAGAAATGCACAGATTTCCGCAGAAATCGATTCGAAAATCTGTATTGCGACCCGAGAAAAAAATGCAAATCACGTCCACACCAATTTCATATTGTTAATGGCGGGAAAACAATATATCGTAAGAATAGGCCTTAAATCTGGACCAACAGAAAATGACGTAAATGGCAGGAAAGCGTATATTGCGGGAACGTAAAAATAAGATTTTACTGTATATATATATATATATATATATATATATATATATACAGGGTGTCCCAAAATTCACACAAGAAGTAATTTTGATAGAAAACACAGGTTTTTAATTAAAAATTATAATTTCTTATTGATTCAATAACATATGGAATAGCATATCGGGTAAATGGCCTCCACGGCTTTGCTGGCACATACGTACTCTTTTGTCGAAATTTTGCATGACCGTTTTGCATAAATGTGGCTGAATTTCGTTGATACAGCGCTCAATTTCCTCCTTCAAGGCATGGGCTTGTTGGCATAAACCTTAGACTTCAAAAAACCCCAAAGAAAAAAGTCCAACAGCGTTAAGTCACATGATCTGGGCGGCCAATTCTGATCACCAAAACGGGAAATTACATGACCAGGAAATGACTCATGCAATAATTGAATTTTTTCTCGGGCTGTATGGCAAGTGGCACCGTCTTGTTGAAACCACATGTCGTCCACATCCATATCTTGCAATTTAAGCACAAAAAACTGGATTATCATGTCACGATAGCGAGCACCATTAACTGTTATTGCCTTACCAGCCGCATTTTCGAAGAAGAATGGACCGATGATGCCTCCAGCCCAAAATCCACACCAAGCAGTGACACGTTGTGGATGCATTTGTTTCTCAACAATCACTCGTGGATTTTCTGATGCGACAATTTTGTTGATTAACGAAGCCATCAAGATGAAAATGAGCCTCATCGCTGAAGATGATTTTGTTCGAAAAATAAGCATCCACTTCTTGTTGTTCCATAATCCATTCAACGAACTCTCTTCGCTGTGTGTGGTCATTTTTAATAACCCTGAACTGTCAGCTGTCTTTTTTCTCTCGCTGGCAACACTTTACCACACAAATGGCACTAAATTTAAATCTTGAATGAATTTTGGGACACCCTGTACAAGATAATATAAAATTCTAAATCTAAAAAAAAAAATAAACTGTAATCCTAAACCATTCAGATTATAATAATAATAAAAAGATCAAACTGAATTTGTAAGCTTCCAAAAATTCATAAAGAGGAAATACCACTATGTCCAAATGTACACGACAAACATTTAGCCAATGTGCTTTCTCATATTACAGGCAATACCTCTAAACATATAAAAACTCAGCCTATTTTAAGTCGAATATGGAACACCTCACTCTCCCCAACACAGTCCTAACAGTCAGTTTCAATAGTTCTTTTTACAAAGATCCCACTAAAAAATAAGTTTGTTCTAATTCAAGCAGAGTATCTCAGTCCTATTTCAGTTCACAATAAACTCAGCTATTTCATTTAGCAAGATAAATCACACAAATACAGTACAGTAATGCCCTCCCCCACCACCACAGGCAAACTTTTTGCTAGAAACATTTGAAAAGAATGCCATGAATTCTGCCCTGGTCAAACCTACTATTTCACTACATAAAGGACATTCGCTATTTCACAAACAACCTGGACACCCTAACACCTTCCTATTCCATTTGAACAGTCAACCTAGGATAGGGTGACCAGATTTTCAAAACAAAAAAGGGACACTTATGGTATACCCTACATAAAAATGGAATAACATATAATTACAGTACACAGGACTGAAGTGTTCATTACAATTATGGAGTATCAGCATTATCATCATATTTATATGAAGACATTATTTCTCCCAAAAGTGTTGGTTCTTTCAAGATGCACTCATAAAAAATCAATAAACAAAATGTCAAAGTGCGTCTTGATCACAATTATTACTTTCACAGTCTTGGTGTTGAAACAGTTCTTTTTATCAGACCACAAAGAACTAATGAGAAAAAAAATTCTCACTACAGCTGCATTTGTTCCAGGGATTGCCATAACAAACACAACTGACAGTATGTTTTTGTAGTGGATGTTTTTTCTTGGAGCACATCACACCAGTTTTTGTCCACTCCAGCGTTTGTGTCCGTCCATCTTGGAGTTTACAAAATTATTTATATGGCTGATTCATCAAATAATACATCTTCATCAACAATATTGAATATTATGTTGTCAACATCACTGACTGCTTTTAGGCTGCTTGCAAGTTCAGCCCACGTTAGTAAAGTTTGCAACTAAATCCAGTGAAATGCTTTCAATGGCTGGAAATGATAAGTCCATTTGCTTAAATATTCAAGGAAAGTATCATAAAATAAATTTGTAGAGTCTAAAAATTCTTTTTCATCAAAGATGCCCTCATCTTTGAACTCTGAAATAATTGATGACATTTTAAATGTTTGAAAGCTCTCAGCTTTCCTATTTGTAATTTTCTGTAAGAACAATTCCAATTCTTCGACCACTTCAGTTGCCAAAATATTTTCCCTTTCTATTTTCGTTTTGTTGCTGAGAATATTTTCAGCTAGCTTTGCATGAAATGGAGCCAGAGTATTGACTGGTGATTACTGAAAAATGATTTTAACAATGTAGGACGTTTATCTTGTGATAAAAAGTAAGATCCAAGTTCATCATACATGTCAATAATACTATTCACAGCTGGTAGTAATGATAACCATCTTGTTTGTACACTAAAATGTGCAGAAATTCTTCAATTCCTCTACTCTCACGGTGTAAATGTGGAAATACTGAAATATTTTATTTACAACTGTTTCGATATCAACAGGCAAAATATCAGCACTTGTCTGTACACCATTATGAACATGAGCAGCACAGCCAATAGCATGAATTGCTATTTTTAACCCTTTGTTGAATCTTGAAAATACATGTTGGAACCTCGTTTGTATCCACCGAAGTTGGTGTTGCAGTTATCTGCAGAAAATGCAGCAATTTTCAGAAAATTCAGCTGCTGTTTTTCCTGTTATGTTCTGAAAATTTATCACTTTAACCTGATTACCTTCATTCGGTATGAAGTACCCTACAAGGACAGGCACCAACTTCAAATCTCTGTGGTTTGATGTGTCTCCCATAACTGACAGATATTTGGCTTGTTTCAATTCAATTGCTATTTCTCACATTGTGTAAGGTGCCAGGACATTCACGAAAATTGATTAGCACTTTGTTCGTCCACATGTAGCGTAAATTTCTTTTGAATTTCTCACTATTGCAGCGGTTGCAGTCCATTGACTTCAAAGAAAGATTATGCTTCGATGCATAAAATGCAAAACAAACCTTCTTGAGCTGCAAGACATTTACTTTTGTCAGTTAATTTCCCTTTTGAATTTTTCATAAAAAATGATGTAACATCTTGATTTGAACTGCGAGCAGCAGCTGCCAATTTATATTTTTGCTTCATCAAATGCTGTTTTATATCAGAACAGCCTCCATGTTCAATTTGAAAAAACCGAACGACACACAGTACATTGCAACTTTGTTGTTTCGTCGTTGTCTTTCAAGAAGGGATATGCTTCTTTTTTAAATCCGGAGTGAAACTACACTTCCTTTTCGGCATGATAAAATCTGGATGAAATATCATCACTCACAATATATACTAACTTTCACAATTACTAACAGACTGGCATAAGAAGCACAAAACAATGGTATGGTAGACAAAGTAACCTTCTTACCACCCAGATGCAAGTTGCGCCACTGGTTGCAGCATTTTCATCCTATCGCAGAGAGAGTGCATTCATAACGGTTGATAATCATCATAGCATGCATATTTTCGATCTCAAGCTATCACGTCACCAGCAGAGACATTATCCTTTCCATATTCAAGTCATGCAATGAATTAAAAAAAGTGGCAAAACGGGACTAAAGTTAATAAAAAGGGACAATTAGCATCCCATTAAGGTTTTGTCGGGACAAAGGGACCAGAGTCTAGCTTGGATAACAGGGATGTAAATAGTTTTATCTTGTGTCAGTGTGGGAGGGGGCATCCAATATTATCTTTTATAGGGGGTTTCTCTGGTTAAAAGTGTCTTAAAGATAAGAGTTCTGCATCATCAGATAAACAGCCCTGGCTCTGCTTTAAGAAGGCAGTGTTGTTGGGAATGGATGGTGGTGGGATAACTGCTAATATGTAAGTGCTTTTAAGCGTGCATGTGAGAAAATACCTTTGTTTCTTTTTTTTGCAGTGGTATGTATTTTGGTTGTTGGCTGCTTAGATGTATTGAAAATGTATCCATTGTGTCCGGGCCATGAGACTAAATGGCAAACACATAATACATTATGAAACTTATGGATACAACTACCATGTTAGAGTTAAACTTTAGTTTAATATAAACCCAAACATACATTTCAACCTTCACATTAAAGTCATCTTCTGGAGTATATGTGTGTATATATATATATGTATACAAAGAAACAAGCTGCACTACAATCTACATAACATGCTAAACCATTTATAAAAACTATTATAAATCACCACACCTGCCTATCATTACATTCAAAGTATAGGACAATGGTCACCTAGTTTTCAGTGTGATCTGGAGTGAATCTATATAATGCTAATGACCAAGGCAATATCAGGACTCTGGAATGTTAATTATGTGAAGAGGTTGAGGGAATGAATTGCAGAGTTCAGTGGATAGGACAAAAAGAGGTGATATGACAGACACCTCTGTCATATAAGTTAGTGAGAGGATTTTTACATATTAAGACAGGGTATTATAAAAAGAACACTGAGTGAGAAGGATGAACAAGGGGCCATCTCTGGAAGTTATATAAAGGTATAGATGGTGAAGAAGGAAGTAGTAGATGAGTTGAAAGGAGAGTGGTAAATGAGTGAAATTCATCCAGAATGCACTATGGCTGCAGGGAGCATACACTAGTGTTTCAATACTACAGTAGACATATTGCTAGTTAAGTGGGCATGCCATAAGGTCGCTGACTTTATGAAGTGTAGGGAATTCTAATAATAATACTGTAAATGACCAAAAAATCTGGTGTACAGTAAATATTCAGATCACATGTTAATTCAAGAGTCATATAGCAAAAATTGCAAATACGACTAAGTTGTATAAGCAAATACAACTAGGGTTAAGTGAGGTTAATTGCATGCTAAAATGAACACTAAGACGTAAGAATAAAGAAATGATTTTGCATCTTTACAAGGCTTTGATATGCCTCATCTTGACTACTGTGCACTTATCTGGTCTTTGGGTTTCTGATGCAGATACAACGGAGTGTGTTAACGATATTGGAACTATGGAATGTAGATTATGAGGAGAGATTAAGAATTCCTGGCCTCCAGATGCTAGAAGAAAAAAGGATAGAGATCTACAAACTTATGAAAGGATCATACAGGGCACCGATAGATTGAATTTTTCATTTTATGGAGGGTGGCGAGAGGATGAGAAAGCAATCCACAGAAGTTGGCAATGGATGCAGTCAAAGTGTGAGAGCTAGATTTCACTCTCACAGAGCAGTGCTTAACTGGAATCGCTTGCCTTTGGAATTGGTATGTGCAGGTAATGTGATGGAATTCAAGAGAACATAGGATGTGGTGTGATATATGACCTCCTTCAATGATTCCCCTGAAGGTCTCTCATAATAATAATCATATTATGCACATTTTTAATAATCCTCTTTTCAGTGGTTTGTTATTCCAATAATAGATCTCATACTTAAAAAGATTAAAAATTACATTGTTTTTATAATTATTTTGATAAGGCATGAAACATAAACAAAGTTTGTGAGTGAAATGCATTTAATGAAATAGGCCACATATTTATGCAGCAGCCGACAGAACATACTTTTCTCATGCATGTTACAATGTTACACATAATGACGAAAGTTGCTATCCAGATTGAAAGGGAGTGTACTCCGCATTATGAGACACACACTGGCAACTTGAAGTAAGGCAACTCTAGTTGTGAAATTATTTTATAAACAAAGTTTGATCTACTCATGTTTAAGTAAATTAAACATAAAAATGGAATAATTTCTAGTCGTATAATTTACTTTCCTTCTCAGAAGAAAGAAACTGTTATGATATATCATCAATGCTAAACAAAAGTCAAAGACCTACAATCTTTACATCAGTTCTACAAAATTTTCCATAACAATATATATGGTTAACCACCACTAGCCAACACAATTATAACAACTTTACTAAATCACTTAAGGAATTGAACAACGTAGATACGAATATAAATTAAATTATACTTTAATAAATATTTCCGATATTTCGGCAACGTCACGTTGCTATCTTCAAAAGGAACTTACAAAAAAAAAAAAGGCATGTGCACGTAGGCACTACAAAACAGTAACTGAGAATGAAGTGATGAAGCCATTGTTCTCCTAAAAATCCTCATGGTGCCCTCTAGCAGGCCAAGTAGGTATTCTTGGCTGTTGGGCTAAAGGTCTGATGATGTAAGCTTCCCAAATTTGGGTCAGTCGCATACAACCAAATTTGTTGAGGTTTGGAGAGTTTCTTAGGGCTTAGGCTGATTCCATAAATAGTCTTCCGAATTTGTATTTGCTATTTTGTGGCGTGTATCCAGAGCATGGTTTGCAAGACCAGAATGGCTGTACTTGTGAAAATGGATGTAGTCCTTGTGTTCAGAAATCCTGATATTCGCTGTCCTGTCTGTTTGGCCAAAGTAGGACAGTTTACAGCTGCAAGGGACCTGACATACACCAGGTAGGTCTGGGGGAAGTGGTTGGTCTTTAGTAGAGAGGATAAGGGATGCCAATTTTCTGTATGGTCTGTAACAGGAGGTCAGGTCATGTTTTTTTAAGATTTTGGTAATTTTTTCCGAGGTGCCTCGTAAAATATTACTAAATTACCTACCTCGGATGTAGGGAATGGCGATGGATTTAGAGTAATCCTTGTTGTGGAGGGAGTTGTGGTTTGTAGGTTTTAATATTTTTTGGATTTTTTTTTTGGGGGGGGGGGGGTAGCCATAGGCTGAGAAAGTGTTGAGGATGTGATTTAGTTCAGTGTTTGGGGCCATGTCGTTAGAACAGACTAGTTTAGCCCTGTTGTATAGTGTTTTTAACTACCCCATATTGTTGTGTGGGGGGGGGGGGATTGTTGGTGAATGTATCTGCCTGTATGGGTGGGTTTTCTATAAACTGAGAAAACCAAGATTCCATCAGGCTGGCAGGTGAGCAGTGTTTCTAGGAAAGGGAGGCTGTTGTTTTCCTCTTTTTCCAGGGTGAACTTCATTCTAGGGTGTTGGTTGTTTAAGTGTGTTAAGAAGGAGAGGAGTGTATCAGAACCATGTGGCCTGATGGAACTTTGGTTTTCTCAATTTATAGAAAACCCACCCATACAGGCAGGTACATTTACCAACAATCCTTCCCCCCCCCCCCCCCACACAACAATATGGAGTGGTGAAAACACTGTACAACAGGACTAAACTAATCTGTTCTAACGACATGGCCCTAAACACTGAACGAAATCACATCCTCAACACTTTCTCAGCCAATGGCTACCCCCCCCAAAAAAATATTAAACCTACAAACCATGCACACACACCCCCCCCACATCCACAAAAAGGATTACTCTAAATCCATCACAATCCCTACATCTGAGGCACCTCGGAAAAAAATTACCACAATCTTAAAAGAACATGACCTGACCTCCTGTTACAGACCATACAGAAAATTGGCATCCCTCATCTGCTCTACTAAAGACCAACCACCTCCACTAAATCTACCTGGTGTATACCAGGACCCTTGCAACTGTAAACTGTCCCACTTTGGCCAAACAGGCAGGACAGCGAATATCAGGATTTCTGAACCCAAGGACTACATCCATTTTCACAAGTACAGCCATTCTGGTCTTGGATACTCTGGATACATGCCACAAAATACGGTGGAAGAAAGCTACAGTAGTACAACGTAGCAAATACAAATTCGAAAGACTATTTATGGAATCAGCCTAAGCCCTAAGAAACTCTCCAAACCTCAACAAATTTGGTTGTATGCGACTACCCCAAATTTGGGAAGCTTACATCAGCAGACCTATAGCCCAATGGCCAAGAATACCTACTTAGCTCACTACAGGGCACCAACAGGACTTTTAGGAGAACAATAGCTTCATCACTTCATTCTCAGTTACTGTTTTGTAGTGCCTATGTGCATGTGCCTTTTTTATAAGTTCCTCTTGAAGACGGTAACGTGACGTTGCCGAAATATCGGAAATATTTATTAAAGTATAATATAAATTTATATTCGTATCTACATTGTTTTCGTTAAGTGATTTAGTAATGCATAACCAACGTATAAGCCTGTCTATGAGAGTTATAACAACTATTGGAAATATTGGAGTGATTAAGGGTCGAAGCTATATAACTTGAGCAGAGACCTCCACATAGCCTTTAAAGGAATGCATAGAACAGACAAGGCTTCTGACCTAATTCCAATCCTCACCTTCTCGTGGTGCACCCTGTTCGGTATCTACATGGATACTGAACAAACGAGGAAGGGCTGGTAATTTGGGATTTAGCCGATCAAACTATATTCTTATTGGCTTAAACTAAAATATAGAATGATGGTACGACATGACCGAATTTCATGCTGGCTGGGGTGTCTCATTGTTGTTTTCGCCAGGGAACTAGGGCATAGAGCAAAAAGTCAGCTACTGGAACAAATCCTAAAACCCACCTCAACTCAAAGGCACCAGAGTTCAAGATCAGTACTACCACCATAAGAAGCCTGAATGGCAAAGAAATGGAGCTAGCTGAGGAATTGGATAAGTACCAGATCGACCTGAAACAAAACAGGAAAAAACTGGTGAATCTTTCTGAGCAATAAATACAAAATGTTATATTCAGGCAATGAAAATCTAGGAAAAGAAGGAGCAGCCATAGAATTCAACACTAAACACAAGGCTAATCTTCTTGATGGCAAGCAGTCTCAAGTACAGTGATGTGGACAAATATCAGAATGGGGAACAGGACAATGAGAGTTATTTCAGTTATTTGTGCCTATGGTCAACCACAGAAGGTTCTACTAAGGTAGAAGTGGAGGAATTTTTTAATGCTTTAGAGAAAGCAACTGACACAATGAAAAAGGAAAAGTTGGTCCTTGTTGGGGATGTAAATAGCAAAGTAGGAAATGATTGTCAGACATACAAAAATATTTTGGGAAAATTTGGAGAAAAGAGCAAAGCTAATAATAATGGCAAATACCTATTGGATTTCTGCTGGACATGGACTGGTTATTACTAACACAATGTTCCAATATAAAAATGTGCACAAATTCACATGGAGAGAAGAGGCAAGAAATAAGAAAAGTCTCATTGACTATGTTATTGTGGAAAGTGATTTTCCTCCCTGATGCAGGACACCAGAGTGTACACAGGATTTGAAATTGGAAGTGATCACTATTTAGTCTTGAGTAGGATAAAATTAAATTTCATACTGAAAAGAATAACATGTAAGAAAGTTTTAAAGCGAATAAAAGTTGAGCAGCTCTCAGATGTGAACTGTAGACTAAAATACACAAAGATTATTGAAGAAAAAATGAAAGAGTTTGAGAACAGGAATCAAACCTTGGAGATTCAGTGGCAAACTCTGAAGAAAACATTGATTGATTCTGCCAGAGAGGCATGTGGTGAGGTTGTCTGCAAGAACTCAATTTTACGAAAAGCTATAAAACGTAATCTACAAACAATCACCAAGTCTCCACGCCAAATGCTCTTAATGCCATGCATCATTTAAATTTTAATTAATTTTACTGTCATTACAGCATTCTTTTTTCAGCATTTAATGTTAGTGTATCCATTTCTTCTCCTGAAGAAGCCTGACAGCCTTAAGCTGGCGAAACTTGCAGACGATTGTGTGTATATATATATATATATATATATATATAAAGAATCATGGTCCAATAATAAATCCTAATAAAATGTCTCATATTTATACACAAACATTATTCAAGAAAAAATAAAGAGTTCGAAACAGGAACCAAACCTTGGAGATTCAACGAGAAGCCCTGAAGAAAACTCTGAGTGAATCTGCCAGAGAGGCATGTGGTGAGGTTGTCTGCAAGGATAGAAAAATATTGGACACATGAAGTTAAAGAGGCAGTAAAGGAAAAGAAGAAAGCATATCAAAAGTTCCTGGCAAATAAGCAGCTGTGCTCTTAGAGAATACAGAGACCAATGCAATAAAGCTCAACACACTGTAAAACTAGCAAAGTCTTAGGAGGACTTTGATAAGAACATAGAAAATAAATATCAAGAAGGTGGTAAGATATTCTGAAGGTTGTAGAAGCTCAAAAATGGAGGAAAGAGTTCTGTTAAAGGAATTAGAAATGATAAAGGTGACATGAAAACAGGAGATAAGATATCCTTGAAGTATGAAGTAATTACTTCGAAAAATTGCTAAATGAAACAAGCAGTGACGATAGCAGAGTGGTAAAAAACATTGACCAGACAGGAATACATATCCTTACTTAAAGTAGAAAACGCCATCAAAAGCCTGAAATGTGGAAAGGCAAGTAGGTGATGTTCGACCAGAAATTTGCTCAAGTATGGAGGTATAAAAGTCTTACAGCGGCTGCACTGCATAGTTCAGAAGTACTGGACAGAGGGACGAATTCCCGATGATTCGAGTATAGTTCTCATAGTACCCATATATAAAAAAGGGAAATAGAACTGAACATGAGAATTACAGAGATATTTCTCTGCTGAGTTCCTGGTAAGATATATGCAAGTATACTTGAGAAATGGTTGAGAAGGATTGTGGAAGATAAGCTTGGTGAAGAACGAGCTGGATTCAGGCAAAATAGAGGCTTCAGGATCAGTTTTCACTTTACAACAGATACTTGAGAAATCATGGGAATATAACAAAGATCTCTATTTAAGTTTTCATGATCTAGAAAAGGCATATGACAAGGTGCCAAGAGAGAAGTTATTTGAAACGCTACAGTTATATAGTGTCAATGGGGCATTATATCAAGCAATACTTAGTCTTTATTTGAGTCATAAGTTAGAGTTAGAATTGAAGGAAGTACAGGAAGATGGTTTAATGTTAAATCTGGTGTTAGACAAGGATGTACATTATCCACTCTGTTATTCATTATCTATATGGATCACATTATGAAGGAAAGTGGTATTAAACATGATATTAAAATTGGAGATGTTAATGTCAACTCTTTGTTTTATGCAGATGATGTTATACTTCTAAATCCGCTACAATTCTGCAAGATTTCCAGACTAAAGTGAATAACTGTTGTAATAGACGTGGTACTGAATGTCAACATTAAAAAGACAAAGACAATGAAAACAGGCAGAAACATTGAAAATATCAACTGCACTGGGAATGAAGAACCTATAGAACAAGTAAAACATTTCAGCTACTTAGGCACGATTTTTAGTGAAGATGGTAAATTAAATATGGAAATAGACAACAGATTCAACAAAGCTGGTATGGTAGGAAGTCAACTGAATAATTTAAATATGGAATAAGAGATAAATTAGCCAAAACACTAAATTAGCTGTATACAAGACAGTGTTCAAACCAGTTTTAACTTATGGATCTGAGAGCTGAGACAGAAGTAAAACACTTAACCAAAGACTAGAGACGGCAGATATGAGAGTCCTGAGAAAGATTATAGGCGTGAACAGATGGAATCAATGGCAATATCATATTAAAAACGAGGATATTAGAAAAGAACTTGACATTGTCAGCATCCAGGAATGCATTATCACAGCTAATCTTTCCTCTCCCACTTAAATAGAATGGGAGGAAAGATTAGCAAAACAAGTGTTCTCTGCCAGGTTGGCAGGAAAAAGACGCAGAGGAAGACCAAGATATAGGTGGATTGATAAAGTAAAAAGTGCCTTAGAAGATAGAAATATAAGATCTGATAATGTTGAAGTCTTGACAGGTAACAGACTGATTTGGAAGGAAATTGTAGATAGGAAGTTAGTAATGATGTAATTGTTCATCTAGTACTATCATATCCTGTACACCCTTGAGGGTATATATCAGGAATTTGATGATGATTGGAAATATCTTACCAAAACACCATAAGTACAATGTGTTAAAAGAAATTCACTACAGTAAACTCTACTTTTGAGAGAAACTTGTGACATGAAATTAAAAATTATCAACACATTAGCACAAGAAAAATATATTTAATATATTGCCAGATATTTCAGTTTGAAAATAATGAACTATCATCAGTGGTTTGACAGGAAATAGTCTTTTACAAGGTAGAATACAAACAATTGATCATTCAAAATTATAACAAGCCAAGTAATTTTACATCGCCAGTCACAATATCATTTCAATGAAGAAAGATAAACATAAGAATTCAGAAATAAATGATCTGTATAAATTTACAATATCACACAAAAACCTTAATTTATAAAATCATATTAAAGATATTATCATTAGACAGATGTACTGTACTATCTAGAAGGTATTAATTTAAAAAAATAAATAATAATAATAATAATGTGTTATTCGGATCAAACTTTCCCATATTTTTGACAAGGATATGCAGTCATTCCAGTACCCAATTAGGGAGATAAAGTAAGGCCTCAGCATTCTCTTTGAATAGGCTTTCGAATTTATATCGACATCTGTGTAGAAGGCGAGTTTTAGACCAGAGAATGTTGTGGTTTCTCTATTTCGTGTTGTTCCAATCCAGATTTATCAGATTTGTTGTAAAGAATATAAGATTGATGTTCTTGTATTCTATTTTCTATAGAGCGTCCGGTTTGTCCAAAGTAAGAAAGAGGCAGTCACAAGGAACTTGGTATACACCAGGAAGAGACATAGTTGAGCATTTATCTTTAGACAATGGGAAATAGGTGGATATTTTATTGATAGGAATATAAGTAGCTGTTAGATCATATTTCTTCACAATTCTTGAAATTGGTTCTGAAATTCCAGAGATATATGGAATTGGAACTAGACGTATAGATTCTTTGTTGTTTTGGTTTGGCTTGTAGGATTCAAACATATGTTGTGTAGTGTTTTTGGAGAAAGCATTTAGTTCAACTCCCCATCTGTAACTGATGGGGAGTTGAACAATTAGTTCTAGCTTGTCGAATTAAACATTTTATGATTCCTATCGTGTGAGAAAGATGATGAGCAGATTGTTTGAGAATGTAACGTCCAGTAAACGTAGGGTTTCTGTAAACGGATGTTGTTAAATTACCTGATGGTGAGCAGAAGAGAAGGATGTCTAAAAAGGATAATTTGTTATCTTTTTCAATTTCCATGGTGAACTTCATACAAGGGTGTAAAGTATTTATTTTGGCTAAAAAGGAAGGTAAGGAATCTCTGTTGTGAGGCCACACTGCAAAAATGTCATCTATATATCTAACCCCAAATGAAGGTTTTGGGTATATGGATAAAAAAAGGATGTCTTCTAAATGCTCCAAATAAAAGTTGGCTAGAGCAGTGGAAAGTGGACTTCCCATGGCAGTTCCTTTTACTCGGTTGTAGAATTTGTTTTGACACAAGAAATATCTCGAGTGCATTACAAATCTGAATAATTTTACGATATCTTGTGGGAATATTTCAGTAAGTAATTCTAAAGTCTTTGAGAGGTACATTTGTGAATAGAGATTCTACATTGAAGCTCACCAGAAAATTAGTAGGTTGGAAGGAGACATTTTCAGAACTGATGATCTAACAGCTACTTATATTCCTATCAATAAAATATCCACCAATTTCCCATTGTCAATGACAAGGATATGCAGTCATTCCAGTACAAATTAAGGCGATGAAGTAAAGCCTCAGCACTCTCTTTGAATAGGCATTTGAATTTATATCGACATCTGTGTAGAAGGCATGGGAAGACATAGCTCAACTATGTCTCTTCCTGGTGTATACCAAGTTCCATGTGACTGCTTTCTCACTTTGGACAAACTGGATGCTCTATAGAAAAAAAAAAGAATACAAGAACATCGATCTTATATTCTTTACAACAAATCTGGGAAGTCTGGATTGGCACAACACAGAATAGAGACAAACCACAACATTCTCTGGTCTAAAACTCGCCTTCTACACAGATGTCAATATAAATTCGAATGTCTTTTCAAAGAGAATGCTGAGGTCTTACTTCATCACCCTAATTTGAACCAGAATGACTGCATATCCTTGTCAAAAATATGGGAAAGTTTGACCCGAATAATACATTATTTATTATTTTTTTTTTAATTAATACCCTCTAGATACACCACCTGTCTAATGATATCTTTAATATGATTTTATAAGTTAAGTTTTTTATATGACATTGTAAATTTATACAGGTAATTTATTTCTGCATTCTTATGTTTACCTATCTTCAGTGAAATGATATTGTGATTAGCGATGTAACATCACGCAGCTCGTTCTAATTTTGAATGATTGTTTGTATTCTACCTTGTAAAAGACTGTTTCCTGTAAAGCCACTGATCATTGTTTATTTTCAAACTGAAATATCTGGCAATATATTAAATATACTTTTCTTGTGCTGTTGTTGATAACGTGTTAATAATTCTTAACTACATAAATTATCTACTAGAACAAACTTCCTGTGGCCACTATGAGTTTAGCCTCTAGAGAATGTACTATAGAAAACCTTTCATGGAATTATAGAAAAAAATAAATTATTACAGAGATTTATAAAGCAAAGAGAGTTGCCTTGGAGAAGCTATCAATAATAATAATAATACAGGACAATGAGGGATATTAGGTTTGTGATTTTTTTTTGGGGGGGGTTTACTTTCCCCCATTGTTGTTTACACTATACACTATTATAAATAACCACACATGCCTATCATTACATTCAAAGTATAGGACAATGGTCACCTAGTTTTCAATGTGATATGGAGTGAATCTATATGCTAATGACCAAGGCAATATCAGGACTCTGGAATGTTAGTTATGTGAAGAGGTTGAGGGAATGAATTGCAGAGTTCAGTGGATAGGACAAAATATATATATATATATATATATATATATATATATAAAATAGTGAGTGACATGTTCTCTTTATATTTCATTTCACAAATAGGCTAATATGTGAAATACAAAAATAACATCGAATAATAACAGGTTAAAAATATTTAACTTATTGATAAATCTTCCTAAATGCTTAAATTAATTACTTAAATAAAGAGCCAATAGGCTTCATTTTGGCGATGTAACATAGTGACATGTTCACTTTATAATTCATTTCACACATAGGTTACATGTGAAATACAAAAATATTTTTAACCTATAATAATAGGTTAAAAATATGTAACGTATTGATAAATCTTAATTGCTTAAATTATTACCTCAAAGGGTATACATTATATGTATTTTTTTTTTTAAAGTAGATAAAATATGAAAAAAATAAGATGTATGCAGATCATGATAGCACACTTTGTGAAGTATATTATATGAATTATCATTTTGAATATGAAAATTATGAACTGATATGTAGATATCAGTTCATAACACACACACACACACACACACACACACACACACACACACACACACACACATTAGAAATTAAATCTGCTTTTCCAAATGTAAAAATTAAATTTTTATGATGCCAATAACAAACTTAAGTGGTAACCAGTCCTAAAAAGGACTGGTTACATGAATGGTATTTCACATGAATGGTAACCAGTCCTAAAAAGGACTGGTTACCATTCATGTGAAATAACTTCATATAAACAGAAGATTGAATTAATCAGTTATATAGTCAGATGTGCAAATTATCATCTGTTCATTCTTTTGCCAAAAAACTATATTAAAACAACACCTGTCATCAAGTTATCGTAATGTGCTATTTATTTTATTTACATTGCATCCACTAACAATATGGTGATTGTTATCTATGGGTTACTGTAGAATTATCTAATCCACACAGATGTATTTGAAAGATTTTTTTTATTATTAATAATAAGTAAAAATAGTTGAATACTATGAGAAATTGTAATAAAATATTTTTACAATGTAAATTTCTTCAAGGAAAAATGTTAAAACATGAAAGAGGGTAATTTTGTGAGGATACATGGTTTCATATATATATATATATATCTAGTAAAAGGTTTAAACATGCCTATATAACAGATAAATTTGATCCATCAGGAGTAGCAGTCATGAGAGACTAGATAGGCATGAAGAGCAGAAGAGAGATGTCATAATTGACAGAAAATGAGGGGGAAAAGAGAGAGACAATGCCAATTAGAAATCTGATGTGGGTGCCAGAAGTGAAATCAAAGAACTAGAATTTCCATTAAGGAATTACTCGTGCTGTATTAAGAAAACCTTTTCCTTTTGAAGTATTATAATCAGTAGGTAGGTATCCACTGTCTCCATTCACTAATTATAGTGAGTTTATTTACAGAAAATGCAATGAAGTATATGATTCTAATGGATTAAATGTAACAAATGTCTAAAACAAATATCCATTCTTTGGTATTTGAAATATAATATCAAGGTGATATATATATATTCTAATTCTGAGAAAATTCAACTGCATTCTTAGTCTTTAGAAACAATTTCATTAGCTTTTTTAAAAGCTAACAAGATTAGATATTTCATTGCAGTTTTTGTAAATAAACTCACCATAATCAATTATTGGTTTATTCTGTGAGACTTTCATCAAATATTATACCTGAGGCTATTTGAGATAATCTAATTCATCCAAAAGATGAAAGAAAATAAAGTAATTCAAGATATTAATATAATTTCAAATCAAGTTTAATGTGTGTTACTCATATAAGGAGGGAAACTATTACATGTGATTATGATGTCTCTTCACTTAAAGGTGCTTATAATCTTTCTCTATTTCTTAAACAATATATGTTAAAGTATATGTCTGACTTTAGGAAAACACATTCCTTTATCACACAGAGAACATAAATGTCTTATTTAAGTTAAGGGATATTGCATTACATCCCATATTGTTTCTTAGCCGAATAAGAAACTCAAAGAGTTTCATGCCAAATATAGAAACTATATAAAGTTCGGCGATTCCAAGCGTAAGCAAATACCTGGATAGTGCAACACCTGATCCATTTGGTAGTACAAACTGAGGCAACTCATAGTGAGGGTGGAGCAAGCTCCGATCACTATTCTTGGTATTTACCCATAATGTGAACTTAGCTCCTAGGAGCTGTATTACTGTTCTACATTATGAGAGGTCACTACCCAAACTGGTTTCAACCTTTATTGAGGTCTCATCAGTGAGTAGGTAGACCTAGTTAATACCAAGTTTGTAGCAAACAGAACTTACATTCCTTGTATGAGAATTGCCAAGAAGGTGTCCTAATAAATTAATAATTATATGAAGAGCCAAAGGCTTCAATTCGGCGACATGAACTTATTTAAGTTAAGGGATATTACATTACATCCCATATTGTTTCTTAGCAGGCTAAGAACAATATGGAATGTAATGTAATATCCCTTAACTTAAATAAGTTCATGTCGCCGAATTGAAGCCTTTGGCTCTTCATATAATTAGTAATAAATGTCTTATGTTTAAATTAGTGGTTGTTAAAGACTCTTCACCATTACCTATCTCAAGATAACATAATTTAAAGCACAAATTGTTTCATAGTTTGTAAACTTTTCATGATATATTTGGAAACAAACAATTTATATTTTTAAAATTTGATAAGAGTTCATCAAGAGAAATCTGTTAAATGTTCATGCACTTCCATACTTACACATTCATGTGTTTAAAAAAAAAAAAAAAAAAAAAAATTATGTGCTGGTGTAGATGATATGAAATTAGAATAATGAAAAAGATTTGATCCCCAATTGAATATAATATATTCTTCAATTCAGGTATTTTATATAAGCTTGCTAAATATGATAACTCATTTCTTTAATAACTCCTGCAATGATCTACATAGTTTTTTTTTTAAACATCACAAAATATCTTACATTATAGCATTTTTATGTGAGGAGACATAATTAAAAAAATATATATATATTATTCAAACACTTACATCATGCTTGTTCTCTGGTGAACTGTAATTTTTATACAATTTAGGTCTGCGGGGTGGAAAACCATGAGGCAACAAGAAACTAGAGGAGCTTTCCCTCTGTAATATAATGTAGTTATATATTTATACATATGAAAATATAATTTCCTCATCAATATAAGCCCATTAACTTGTTTTCTAAATGAGCACTCCCAATATTAAACCACTGGCTTTTTACTGCAGTTAAATTAAGACATGAATGATATGAAAAAAGTAATTTTTGACATATCTTTGGAGAATTCTCATGTTTGCTTTAAAATTTTTGGTATACAAATTTCTTTGTCAACATGACTATGAAGTCAGTTACACAGACTCAACGATCAGATCATTATGGCTGAGACCACAAGAACACTTTTGCAATTGTAACATATCCATTCTGGAAAATCGAAGTAATAAGCAGAATCAAAACCAAAACAAGAATAAAAAAATCAAATATACTGGAAAAACTGAAATCACGATCCATGCGTTTGAGCAGAATCACACTTCATAGATTGAAAAAGCTATTATAACTGACATACAAAATAATGCCAGAAATTATAGCCATAAATGTCCACTGCTCCGTGATTTCAGAAATTTGGAAGCTCCACCACATGCAAATTAATCCAAGATTTCTGCCAATAAGCAATAAGCCAGGAAATTCAATGCAACCATAAAAAAAAACTAACATGACATAGACCCCACTTTTATTCCTTTGAGCTCTGAAAATGGCTCACACACTGTCAAGGCATTTTTATCTTTTATTTTTAATTTTTAGTTCATTCTTCTGTTTTTAATTTCCATATTTATCTCTATTCTATTCCCTTCTGGAAAAATAAAAATAAAAGCTCCATGCATTGTTAATATAATTGATAGTTCTTAAACTTCTTTTATAGTTCATTATCGCTTTAAGAGTTAGGTTTATATTTTTGCCAATTTTATATTTTCTGATGTTTCATCAAAAATTTTAAAGCAAAACATGAGGATTTTCCAAAGGTATGTCAAAAATTACTCTTTTCATATAATTTCTTTTTCAATATAATATTTAAATACATATCATTCATGTCTTAATTTAACAGCAGTAAAAAGCCAATGGTTTAATAATAGGGGTGCTCCTTTAGAAAGTAAGCACAATGGGCTATAAGTATTGATGTCTACTTTGAGGAGTAAATGAAAAAATTTTCAGAAAAATATATATAATTTCATCATTTTTATTAAATGAGGATCGCAAACTCTCATGTTTTACATATTACAAGAAAACAGATTTATAGAGAAAAAAAATAATCTAAACACAGTCATTAAAAATAAGATTAATTACATTATAAAAGTTATGCTGGTTTTAAACGAGGTTTGTATGTCTGAGATAAGTAAATAATACCTTATTATTTGACATCCAGTAAGTCAAAGAGTCATTGAGGGAGGCAATACATCACCCACTCCAGCTTTTATACCTTCTTTTAAACAAATTCACACTAGATACACTCACTACTTTAATAGGCAAACTGTTTCACTCACTCACATTTCTCATTAAGAATGAGAAATGTGAGTGAGTGAAACATAATTAACTGAATACATCAACTATAATATTTCATCATTCATATCATGGACAACTTCACAGAGAGGAGCAGCAACAATGTAGGTACATTTAAACAGAATGTCGGTTGCACCTGTGAAGGCAGAAGGATTCAATATTAAGCTTGCGCTCATCTGTTCATCCAATGCAAGTGAGAATTTTTAGATAAATAAAAAATAACAGAAGTTTAAATTGAATCAGTTTTATTTACATAATGCTGATTCTGTTTCTTTTTCTTGCTTTCTTACTTTTGTCTTAAATGGTGGTTTGTATTTTTACCTTGCTTATTGTATCTATTGGGAAATGATGGTTAAAACTTGGAAATTTAAATATTTTCTCAAAATATTTTATTAACATGTATATAAAACCCTTAGGTTTTATATACATGTTATATACACAAATAACTGCATTAGTGCATTTCTGGCTTCTGACTGGCAGCAACTCAATAAATAGTTCAAAACATCTAGGCTAGAATCAATACATATACAGGTAGCCTTTGCTTAAAGCGATTAATCAAAGGCTACCTGTGTCAAAGTTAATCAAAGGCTACTGCATATATCAAAATTGCATTAATCAAATCTAATAATCAATGGTAAAAATTACAATTCGTCCATGATCAATTACTGTATTTACTGCATTTTTTTTTTTTATGAAAAAAGTTATCAAGAGTCATTTGAACAGTTTTAGCTTTTTTCTTATCCGCATAAATTCTACAATAACAAGAAAAATGACTCTCTAGTTCTCGGCAAACAAGCATTCTTCGATTAACATCTGAATTCATATCCATTACTTGCTACTTAAGCGATTCTAAACGCGAAATATTCCATCCAGTTCTTTGACTGTTATCTCCTTTGGAACCTCATCTTCTCATTCCATTTGTTTATTGACTTCATATGTGCGTTGTCGTTCAATTACAGCAAGATTGTTGTCACTGAAATCTTTTGAATTTGAATCCAATAATTTTTTTAACATCTTCTGCATTAATACCTTCAAAACCAAGGTCTTCACCAATTGCAACGATTTCTTCAACTACATTATTCATAGGATTTTGAAAACCACCTAAGTCATCAGCACATTCTGGCAAAAGAAGACACTTGCTCCCATGAGTCATGAATGTTTTCAATTGTGTGTTGTTTAATATTAAAATTTTTCCAAAATTCTTGGAGCCTAATCGCATTTTCTCCCGTTGTTGTTTCTACTGCCTTTGATAATGTCTTTTAAGAAAATAGGCTTTGTAAAGTTGCAATGATGCCCATGTCCATAGGTTGTAGCAATAACGATGTTGCATTTGGTAGAATTTTAGTAAATTTAAAGGGGCGTTAATTAAAACTATTGCAGCATATATAAAGGGATTGTCGCAATTAATTTCGCTGTGTTAATGAAATCTCGAGTTAAGCAAGGGATACCTGTATTAGAGCATTTCTGACTTCTGACTGGCAGCAACTCAATAAATAGTTCAGAAGTCATGCAGTACACCTAAGGGTTTTATTTTTTTTTTTTTTTTTTGTCTAATTTGTTTATAATGTCAGAGAAGAAATTGATTTTTTCAATAAGTGACAGAACTGAAAACATAGTGAAAAGAAGTATCACTAAAAATAAATAAACAAATGGTCTTGTATCATTCACGAAATAAATAATTTTTTTTCCCACACAGACAAACATTACTACATAAGTGGTTAACATATGTGTTTTAACTATTTCTATGTCTGGTATGTTATACATAATAAAAATTAGCCACAGCATTAACTTAAAACTTATAAATTGACCAGACCGGGGATTAGACATGCAACTGTACTAGAGTACACCCATACTAATATCTGACTAGTGATCCACACCAATTTGAAAAACAATTTAAAAAAATCTACAAAACAAGATGCAGACAACCAGTATCAGAAGATTCTCTATACTTTTCCATATGCATAAAACAATCTGTAAAAAGATTGCACACACACCCTGAACAACATATTTTTACAATCCTTTCCATCTCTGAGTAAAGCATTCTCTGTTGTCCTATATATGTTCGAAGATACAATTCATGGACTCCCTTGTTCTTGCAGGCTGAATTCAAGGCAAACTAAATGTACTTAGTTATATAAGAATATGCAGATTTCACTGTTTTCTTTCACCCAGATATTGGACCCAGATGACCCCATGGATCATATGATGTCATGGAAGTAAATTACACTGTTCATCGCAGATTTTTCCAATTCAAGAGAGAGTGACTGTCTATTCTTGTGAAACAATCATTCATCATTAAAATCATCATTAAGAATGCCTTTCTCAATGATATAGGAAGTGGTTATCCAAAATAGTAACTTTTAAAATTTAGTATAATAATTTTTTTAATCTAATATTTCTTTAAGTGATATGATTGTACATGGAACTTTTTCCAGCCATTTGAGACCTTCAGTATGCAAGATGTAATCTCAAATTAGACAATAAAAGTGATTTCACACTTAAATATAATCACAAACATCTATGCCAATATTTGGATTCGAATCTGCAGCCTGCTTGATGGAGAGCAAGTATGTTAACCACTTGGCAATCATACCAGAATTAACTAAAAAATCCTATCAATTACATTTACTTTTTCATTTGATGCCTTATTAGGGTACTGTAATATTTTTCGAGTGAAATCACTGCTGGAAAAAGAAGTGACGAGGTTGCAAATGCCCTTTCTACACAGAATGAGAAAATCTCAATTACATCAGTGTTTTGGTTGGAAAGTGGTACACTATCGACTTCGTAAGATTTGTTAGCAATGGGAAGAATATAACTATAGTCATCAAATTATGATGAATGCAACTTAAAACAACTTGTACTAATGATGGCAATCCCATTAACACATTAAACAAATACCACTTCACTCCTGCAATTTAGCCTAGGAGTCTGCAGGTTGTATAAGTGAAGTTTATTACTGCCATTAAGGCATATTATTTAACGCTTCTGTTCAAGCTGTTGCTGCTACTGATGGTGAAAAAACCCTCAGACTTTTAGAATGAATAAAATACATTGTACAAAATATGTAGATGTAGCATGGAGTGAGATGAGAGCAAAATGTGCGAATGATGCTAGGAAGTTGCTGAAAATATTTTAATAATACATTCACAACGTGACAAAAAAGCCTCACAACAAGTTAATGTCAAAACAGTGCTGTTAGATGAAAAGTTGGAAACAGACAATGAAGATACAGAGAATTTGGCAGAAGTGCTCTGAAATGAAGACCTTATTGGGGCTAGAAGAAAATGGTTAGAGTATTTGCCTTTGTTAATAAAGCAATTCAGTGGTCTGAGGCAATAGACCTCAACATGGAGATTTGGCAAAGTAGACAAAGTGATGCAAATATTAGGAAACTGTGCTGGATTCTCAATTAGATAGACAGGCCAATCTTGAAGGTTCATCATCATCAAATTCCTGCCATGTACCCTCAAGGGGTGTACAGGATATGACAGTACTACATGAAAAAATTACATCATTACTAACTTCCTATCTACAATTTTCCTCCATATCAGTCTGTTACTTGTCAAGACTCCAACATTATCAGATCTTATATTTCTATCGTCTAAAGCACTTTGTACCGTATCAATCCACCTATATCTTGGTCTTCCTCTGGGTCGTTTTCCAGCCAACCTGGCAGAGAACACTTGTTTTGCTAATCTTTCCTCTCCCATTCTATTTAAGTGACCATACCATCTGAGATTAGCTCTGCTAACGCATTCCTGGATGCTGACAATGTGAAGTTCTTTCCTAATATCCTCTTTTTTAATATGATATTGCCATTGATGCCATCTATTCACGCCTCTAATCTTTCTCAGGACTCTCATATCTGCGGTCTCTAGTCTTTGGTCAAGTGTTTTACTTCTGACCCAGCTCTCAGATCCATAAGTTAAAAGTGGTTTGAACACAGTCTTGTATACAGCTAATTTAGTGTTCCGACTAATTTCTTTCTTATTCCATATGAATTTATTCAATTGACTTCCCACGATACCAGCTTTGCTGATTCTGTTGTCTATTTCTATATTTAGTTTACCATCTTCAGTAAAAATTGTGCCTAAGTAGCTGAAATGTTTTACTTGTTCCACAGGTTCTCCATTCACAACACAGTTGACATTTTCAATGATTCTGCCTATTTTCATTGTCTTTGTCTTTTTATTGCTGACCTTCATACCATATCTATTACAACAGCTATTCAATTTAGTCAGAGAATCTTGCAGACTTGTAGCGGATTTATTTAGAAGTATAACATCATCCGCATAAAGCAAAGAGCTGACATTAACATCTCCAATTTTGATATCAGGTTTAATACTACTTTCCTTCATAATGTGATCCATATAGATAATGAATAACAGAGGAGATAATGTACATCCTTGTCTCACACCAGATTTAACATTAAACCATCTTCCTGTACTTCCTTCAATTCTAACTGCTGACTTACAACTCAAATAAAGACTAAGTATTGCTTGATATAATGCCTCACTGACACCATATAACTGCAGCGTATTGAATAGCTTCTCTCTTGGCACCTTGTCATATGCCTTTTCCAAATCGACAAAACTTAAATACAGATCTTTGTTATATTCCCATGCTTTCTCGACTATTTGTCGTAAAGTGAAGATCTGATCCTGACAGCCTCTATTTGGCCTGAATCCAGCTTGTTCTTCACCAAGCTTTTCTTCCACAATTCTTCTCAACCGTTTCTCAAGTATACTTGCATAGATCTTGCCAGGAACACTCAGTAGGGAAATACCTCTGTAATTTTCACATTCAGTTTTATTTCCCATTTTATATATGGGTACTATGAGAGCTCTACTCCAATCATCGGGAATTCGTCCCTCTGTCCAGGCTTTCTGAACTATGCAGTGCAGCCACTGTAAGACTCTTATACCACCATACTTCAGCATTTCTGGTCGAATATCATCTACTCCTGCTGCCTTTCCACATTTCAAGCCTTTGATGACTTTTTCTACTTCAAGTGTGGATATGTATTCCTGATTGCATGCCAGGTCTGTGTTTTTTATCACTGTGCTGTCATCACTGCTTGTTTCATTTAGCAGTTTTTCAAAGTAATTACTCCATACTTCAAGGATATCTTTTTCTCCTGTTTTCATTTCACCTTTATCATCTCTAACTCCTTTTACAGCACTCTTTCCTCCATTCCTAAGCTTCTTCAACAACCTCCAGAATATTTTGCCACCTTCTTGATATTTATTTTCTATATTCTTGCCAAAGTCCTCCCATGACTTTCGTTTAGCTAGTTTTACACACTGTTTAGCTTTCTTACATTTGTCTCTGTATTCTGTAAGAGTAAAAGCTGACTTATTTGCCAGGAACTTTTGATATGCTTTCTTCTTTACCTTCACTGCCTCTTTAACTTCATGTGTCCACCAGGGAGTTCTGATTTTTTTATCCTTGCACACAACCTCACCACATGCCTCTCTGGCAGAATCAATCAATGTTTCCTTCGGAGTTTGCCACTGAATCTCCAAGGTTTGATTCCTGTTCTCAAACTCTTTCATTTTCTTTTCAATAATATTTCTGTATTTTAGTCTACAGTTCACATCTGAGAGCTGCTCAACTTTTATTCGCTTTAAAACTTTCTTACCTGTTATTCTTTTCAATATGAAATTCAATTTTATCCTGCTCAAGACTAAATAGTGATCACTTCCAATTTCAAATCCTCTGTACACTCTGGTGTCCTGCACCAGGGAGAAAACATCACTATCAACAATAACATAGTCAATGAGACTTTTCTTATTCCTAGCCTCTTCTCTCCATGTGAATTTGTGCACATTTTTATGTTGGAACATGGTGTTAGTATTAACCAGTCCATGTCCTGAGCAGAAATCCAACAGATATTTGCCATTATTATCAGCTTTGCTCTTTTCTCCAAATTTTCCCAAAATATTTTTGTATGTCTCACAATCATTTCCTACTCTACTATTTAGATCCCCAACAAGGACCAACTTTTCCTTTTTCATTGTGTCAGTTGCTTTTTCTAAAGCCTCAAAAAATTCCTCTACTTCTACCTTAGTAGAACCTTCTGTGGGACCATAGGCACAAATAAGTCTCATTGTCCAGTTCCCCATTCTCATATTTGCCCACATTACTCTACTTGAGACTGACTGCCATTCAAGAAGATTAGCCTCGTATTTTGTGTTGAATGCTATGGCTACTCCTTCTTTTCCTTGATTGTCATTGCCTGAATATAACATTTTGTATTTATTGCTCAGAAAGATCTCACCAGTTTTGGTCTTTTTTGTTTCAGTCACCCCTATTATGTCGATCTGGTACTTATCTAATTCCTCAGCTAGCTCCATTTCTTTGCCATTCAGGCTTCTTACGTTGATAGTACCGATCTTTAACTCTGGTGATTTTGAGTTGGGGTTTGTTTTCAGATTTGTTCCAGTAGCTGACCTTTCGCTGTTCGCCCTGGTTCCCTGGCGAAAACAACGGGGGCCTTGTTTAACCGGGCGACGCCCCAGCCGGCATGAAATTTTGTCATGTTGTACCATCATTTTTTATTTTGGTTTAACCAATAAGAATACAATTTGGTCGGCTAAATCCCAAATTGCCAGCCAAATTCAGTATCTACTTTGATACTGAACCTCGTTCGTTCAGTATCAAAGTAGATACCCAACAGGGTGCACCACGAGAAGGTGAGGATTGGACATTAGGTCAGAAGCCCTGGTCGGTTCTCCGCATTCCTTTAAAGGCTATGTGGAGGTCTCCTCTCAGTTATACAGCTTTGACCCTTAAGCACCCCTTGAAGGTTCACATGGGAAAAATTTGCTACACAATTTGGATCCGATGATTTTGTAACAATGGTTGGCTGGTTGATTTCAAAGCCAATAAAACATGTTTGTTGGTTTTTTTAGAAACCTATAGAACAAAACATGTTCTGTCAGTTTTTAAAATGATGAACTTAAATTATTCATTATTAATTATTGTTTTTAATTACAGAGAAAGGAGATGTGTATTATTAAGTGTATGGTTTAAAAATTATGGACAAATAAATTTATGTAAGCATATTTATTTATATAAATAATATCTAGGTAAATAATTATATTTTTTTCCCTCTCTAATACTTCATTTTTTAAAAATTTTTTTTAAATTGAACTTTGCAGTCCTGTGGTGCTTGTTATAATCAAGTTTGACTGAAAATTGTTTCCTATGATTTTCCTTAATTCAAAGAAAAAAAAATTAATTATACTTGATAAAGCAAGCAAAGTTTACACATGAAGTATCTTTCCACCAATTTCTTTAGTACTCCATAAAGCAAAACAATATTCATCTCAAAGGAAGTGTGCTATGCCTTATGGAAAGGGTCACTACCCAGACTAGTTTCAATATTTACCGAGTTCTCATCAGTAGGAACTAGACCTAGGAAGATAGTGAGATTGAATCAATGCAGAAGTCGTAGCAACAGCATGGCATCGCATAATGCACAATAATATATGCATCTGAAACAATATACAGAGTAGTCAGTGCGAATGAAGATACTTCATGTGCAAACCTTGCTTACACTTGCATAAAGGATTAAACAAGATTTTTATTATTATTACATGACACCTACAGGGAATCCAATGACTCATCGAGGGAGAGCACCTACTCTACAACTCTCTGCCTCCACCACTTACAATTCACAAACTACAATGAACTGCAACTACAATCATCATCTACACAAATGCCATCTACTGCCCACCACCATCACTAGTGTTTTCACAGGCCATCACAAACATCCATGTCCAGAGCAGGATTTGAACTTGCAGCCTTTTGGCTGGAAAGCGGATACGCTAACCGCTCGGCCAACCAGGCAAGCATGATTTCTAGTCAAAAGTAATTTACTTTGTAACCAAGTGAATAAAATTTTCTAAAAAAATTCTAATTTTCAGTGGATGGTCAACAGCGAAAGCATCTTCCAGAAGCAGATAATCCACCTTATAAGCATACCTGGTGACAATCTACCATCCTTATTACTTGGAGGTGTGAAGTTGCAATTGCCATATTTTGTTTCCAAAGTAGGGTCTCTAGTTTCTGTTCTCACCTTCATGTATGCAACACACAAGCACTAACATTAATGGACGTAAGTAAGAGGGTTACACAGATTAGCGGCTAGACAGAGCAGGGGACTTAATTTGACAGTAACTCAATTACAGGAATCTGCCTGACAACTGGCAAATAATCCTGCTGCTACTTCTCTGCCAGATCATGCCTGAATAAAATCAATATGAGAGTATGCAAGGAAGCACTTTGAAGACTAAACTGGTGACTTTAATATCCCATAAAGCATACCAATATTCATCTCAAAGGAAGTGTGCTATACTGAAATTCGCCTGGGTAGTAACCTTTTCCTTAGGGAAAGGGTCCAGACGAGTTTCAAAGTTTACTGAGTTCTCATCTAAAGTGTGGGCACTCCTTGTGTAGTAATAGCCATAAATCTTTCATACTTATTACATGCTCTTGTTTCTAAGTTACTAAAATCCCTAATAAAAAAAATTTCATACAAAAACAAATACTTCCAATATCAACCTCCAATTATCATAGGTGGTGCTTTGCAATAAGTTTACCTGAGCATGCACATCAAACCGTTTTTTATCATTTTAAAAGTGATTTCATAAATAAATTTCACCAAATTAAATGTAGCAACAGTTCTTAAAGGACTCAATATCACTGATATCTGTAAATATCCCTTAACAGCCTTTTTATTAGTCCAATAATGGTGCTGCTAATGTCTTTAAACAACAAGAGCATGGTTTGAAATGGAAATATCAAGAGCAACCATATTCCTATGGTTGCTCTTGATATTTCCAGACATCTGATCAAGTCTACCATAGTAAGATGAAGATATCTAGCTAATTTCAATGCAATCAAAATAAAATCTTATCATTTCTTGGAAGAAAGATCTATCCTCACTCCTTACTTTTGATAATATTTCAGCCTCCAGTCAAGATAAATATAGCCTATGCTGACACAAACTCTCATCCATAACCTCCAGAAAACTTGGTCTCTTCTTCATGTAGCTTCCTCAGTGAGAGGGTGCAAGACCATGTCCTTCCAGTTCTCTCTCTCTGTTGGTGGCTTTCCTTTTTGTTTCTGCATAGCCATGTGATCCTGTCCATGATCTTATCTTCAAACTATGTCCTCTGTTTTTATTCCTTGATCCTTTTCCCATTATTTTTCCTTCTAAAACTGTTAGTATCCTCTGACCTGCTGAACCTCTCAGTACATGTCCTGCTAATCTCATCTTTCTCTGGATCATTTCCTGTAATTAAGTTTTCTCTATTCTCATTCTCTGTAGGACATTTGTATTTGTCATGTAATCTGTCCACGAGATTTTCAGGGCTCTCTTATAGCACTGCGCTTCAAAGGCCATTATCTGTTGTCTTACGTTCTTCTAGAATAGCCAGGTCTCACTTCCATTTGTGAAAACTGGCCACATTAATGTTCTTATTATTCTTTTCTTTGTCTCAATACCCACAGAACTTCTGAGCAGATCTTTATTTTTCCAGACGGCATCTTCAGCTATGGCTGTTCTTATTTTTATTTCTTACTTTCCATCCGCAGTAAAGTAGGTGCCTAAATATTTGAATTCTGTTGTATGTTTAATTTTCATATTGTTTATGAATATTTCTGGCTTGGATCTGTTTTCTTTTGAGATTTTCATAAATATGGTCTTTTTTGCATTTATATCTAATCCAAAGTCTTTACTTTTTCAATTAGTAGCTGCAGTAATTTGATTAATTTTATGTTTTCTGCTATTAGAATGGTATCATCAGCATATCTAAGATTGTTGTATTTTATACCATTGATAATAATTTCTATTTTTTTGTTTTTGAATCTTTCTCATCACTGTCTCACTATAGATATTAAATAAATTTGGTGAAAGGATACACCCTTGTCTAACTCCTCTTTGTTATTTTCACTTCAGAAGTCTCAGAGTTAAACAGCTGCATTTTCTGTTTGATGCAAATCATCTTTATAATCTTAAGCACACGATCTCCTTTCTAATTTATCTAATATATTGAACATTTTATTATGTTTTACCTGGTCGAAGGCCTTCTCAAAGTCTATTAAGCATATGTATATATTCCTATTTCTTTCAAGTGATCTTTATTAGAATTTGTAGTTCCAGGATAGCATTAATGGTTCCCATTCCTCTTCTGAAGCCGTTCTGTTGTTCACTCAATTCACCGATTAAGGCTCTTTCAATTTTTTTGTTAAATCCCACATCTTTTATTTCAATGGGATTGTTCTGCCAAAGTGCCCATTACCATTCCTCCACTTTAATCATGTAAAAGCAAAGGTGGCTGTTGGTCAGCATCCATATATGTTCTGCTCGAAACTTATCTAACCAGCATTTCATTGTTTAATTTTCAATCTACCCACGTACCTCCGTTCTTGGGAACAGCCTTCCCCATAATTTTCTCTTGTGGATACAACCTCCAGATCAAGAAATGATTTCTCCCTAGTCGCTTTGCCACCCAACACTGTTTTGTCACAGACCTAATATGTGTGGGTTGACTGTAGTGTGAAGACACAGCGCAAAACCTTTTCATTTGGCTTTTCATGTGGCTAGTAGAGGACAGTGGAAGAGATATCTGCTCATCTGGTTATCAGCAAAGATGTATAAAAAGATAGGACTAGCAATGTGTTCTTCCTTTTCTCAAACAATGGCCAGTTATTGAATGGTAAGGTTTCAACTATATCTTTCAGTACAATCCCCCCCCCCCCCCCGCCTCATTGTTGAGCAAAACAGAAGACAACTGTGCGAAGATTCAGGATTTTTTCCTCAAATAATAAATTTTATGTACAGTTTCCTTTAGAAAATAAAAATATATGTTTTCTTTATATGAACTTCCTTATCTGTTGGCAAGTATGTGGCATATAGCAATCAACAATTTTGAGTGTATAGAAGGTAAACCAACAAATTTCATTATAATAATGCTATTTCACATTAGAAGTAATTACAAATTCAAAGTTTATGAAATCTCTTTGTAAGAAATTTGACTATTTTAATTGTAACAACAAAATGTTCAAGAGACAGGAGCTCTTGCACATTGTGGGATCTTTCTCATCTCTACATTGCAAATAATAAGCCAATTACAATGACTAATTGAATTGTTCATATTTGGTCTAATGTATTAAAACTGAAAACTTTATTAATAGGAGACCATACGATTTAATGAATAAAATACAAATTTCCAACCAGTTTCACTAGCTACTGTCTAGCATTATCAAGGCTGTACTGGTGTTATAATGCCTTGATAATGCTAGACAGTAGCTAGTGAAACTGATTGACAATTTGTATTTTATTCATTAAATCGTATGGTCTCTTATTAATAAAGTTTACAATGGCTAATTATTAAATGAAAGAGTCAGTCTTCCCAGCACATGAAATTTCCATTATTCAGAAATAATTAGAGTCCATATTCCATTATAGACTAATTCACATATTGAAGTTTATTTCAAAAAAATGAATGCCTTCCTTTTCTGGACATCCTTATCAATCTAAGATTATCTGCAGTTTTCTTTGTATGAGAAGAAAACTACAGATGACTTGTTTCATTAACACCATTTTGCATCATCATCAGCACACACATTTATACTTACAAAATTCGCCAGAATGTAATATGTTCTAGAGATGTTTTAAAACAGAATTCATTAAATGCACCTTTCATTCCAATGAAAACAGTCAAGTCATCCAAAAAAATCAAAACTCCTACCTGCTCGAGGAAGACTATTAAAGTTTTTCATTCAGGAAGGTTTGTTTGGTCAGAAAGTTAGGCTTATTTCTCAATTTTACTAAGAAGACAAAAATTAAGACCATGTCAGTGCCATTTTTCCTGGCTACCAATGGCATTAAAGTAAAGACTGGACCAAGGACTGGTCTCTGAGATACTCCACAGATCATGTTAAACCTTGCAACCCCCCCCCCCCCAATCCTGGCTAACACTTTATAATCTAATCCCATATTCTCCATCCTATGTGACAGCCTTCCATGCTGTATTCTATTAAAAGCCTTAGTAAAATCCAAAAGCATCGTGATGTATCCATTTCTCATCTAAAAGCAGCATTCTTATAAAGTGTGAGCAAGTTACTCAAATAAAACCATCCCTTGGTAAACTGAAACTGTTCATTGCAAATTACAGATTCTCTGTCAGCCCACGGATGAATTGAACTTTTCAAAAATCTTCACCACTCCAGAGATACTGATGGGCTTAGATCAGTCTTTGCAGAATCCTTGTGCAATGGGATTATCACACATTCTTTATGCTACTGCAGAATCTGCTGAGACTCAAGTAATATAACCAGGTCAATGGTATAGCAAATTGTACTGAACACTACCTTAGCATCCATGATGAAATCTGATCAGCAACTGTAGGTAAATTCTTATTAATCCTTTGCACCAGCTACAAGACCTCCACATACACTTTTCTTCTGGTGTACAGATAGCACTGACCTCTATGTTGCATACACTAGATTGACTTCTTAGCATAATGGGTGCTCATTACTTGAACAATCTTCTATTTTATATGTGCCACCTGCATGCAATTCACATATAGTGGCTATTTTTTCACGGTAATCCATTCTTTCTTTCTTTTACTTTAAGCATAAAGACAATTCTTTTTGGTTATCTTCAGCTTGAAGAGAATTTATATTCAGCTTAATGTAGAATGCATGTATTATATTCCTGATTACCTTGAGATATGAAACAGGGTTGCAACGACAAAAACTGTAAGGGTACTTGAAATTTACTGGAATTCAGATTTGTGACAAACTGTTGTTATTTCCATCTTTGATTTCACAAGAGATTTACTATTATTATTATTTTATTTATTTATTTATTTGCTAAATTAAAAGTACAATTTTTAAGACAGCACTTAAAGACAATCACTTCAAAGTAATTTCGACATACTAAAGTGAATTAAAGTGTGTAAACTGAAACTTATTAATTTGAGTTTCCATATATATATATATTTTGTATACATATATTCACTGAATTTGAGGAAAATTGAAAAGACATTCCTGATAGTGCTATCTTTATGCTGGTTTAGAGATAAAAGAGTACTGAGAGGATCCAAAATTGGAAAGAACAATATGTAAGAAAGTCTTTCAAAACTTGTGCAGCTTTAGGAAAAGAAAAAAATGAAACAGTTTCAGCACAAGAACCTTTGAGTCTCAGTGGCAAACTCAGAAAAAAACCCTGATTGATTCAGTTAGGGAAGCATGTGGAGAGATATCCTCTGCAAGGATAGAAAAACAAGCCATTGGACACAAGAAGTTAAATAACTGGAAAAAAAAAAAATCATACCATAAGTTTCTAGCAAATAAGTTGGCAGATGTCCTAAAAGAATACAGAGAAAAATTTAAGAGAGCTAAACGTAAAACTAGCTAAACAGAATTCAAGAGAAGAGTTATATAAGAACCCAAAAAATAAATATCAGGAAAGGGAGCAAAATATTCTGAAGGCTATTTGAAAAAGCTTCAAAATGTTAGAGTATGGGGTAACAGGAATCAATGTAGAAAGGCAGCTGTAATAAATGATATTCAAAAGAAATGCTGAAAAATGCATGCATAAAAGTTTTGCACTGGCTGCACTGCTTTAATTCAGAGGGCATGGTCAAAAGTTTGAATACCAGATGACTGGAGTACAGTTCTCATAGTTCATATCTATAAGATGCAGAATAAAGTTGAATGTGAAAATCAGAGAGGAATTTCTCTACTATCTGTTCCATGCAAAATTTATGTAAGCACACTTGAAAAGTGGATAAGAATAATTGTGGAAAAGAAACTCAAAGAACAAGCCAGGTAAACAACAGATAGAGAATGTCAATTTATGACAAAATGAGAAATCATGGGAATATAAAATTTAAATAGAAATCCTGAACAAGGATTTCCACTTAAGTTTCGTAGATCTGGAAAAGACATACTGCAGGATGCCCAGAAAACTTTTGCAAAACAGTTTTTTTTTTAGCCTGTACACGAGAGGTTGGTTTATCAACCCCTATAGTACATTAGTAGCATGTATGGGTAGTAGTGGGTTGAGAAAGAAGGTACTTGACTGTACCTTCCCCTGTTCTGTTCTTTGTGGAACAGAACAGGGGAAGGCCAGAAGACTAATCATGGAATCAGCCTCAGCCTTAAGAAACTCTCCAAACCTCAACAAATTTGGATGTATGAGACTGCCCCAAATTTGGGAAGCTTACATCAGCAGACCTTCAGCCCAACGCCCAAGAACACCTACTTAGCCTGCTAGGGGGCATCATCAGGACTTTTAAGAGAACAATAGCTTCATCACTTCATTCTCAGTTACTGTGTTGTAGTGCCTACGTGCACGTGCCTTTTTTTGTAAAAGTTCCTTTTAAATATGGTAATGTGATGTTGCCGAAATATCGGAAATATTTATTAAAGTGTAATTTAATTTATATTCTTATCTACGTTGTCAATTCCTTATTTAGTCATTAAAACTGGTGAACTGTGAAATTCCATTCAACATTACATAATCATTACTGTATTATCATGTTGACACATGCTAATTTATCACAGGGGTGGCCAGACACATGCTTGATTTCTCTCTTCCTAAGTTTTGCACTACCACACTCTCACAAAACATTTTCTCCAAACATCTAACCCCAAAACCAGATAATGATGGTAATATAACATTTTTATTTTTGATTAATATTTGGCTCTTTTTAGTACAAGATATGAAATCAAAATTAAGTTCACCTACACAGTTTTACTAACGTTCAAAGCAAAAAATTCCCTTTTTGCTGTTTAATACTTTGTGGGTCCTCCTCTTGCCTTTATTACAGCTTGACGTTAACAAAATCAATTTCATGATGGAAGCAACTGTCAAAGGTTAACTAGCCATAGTGATCTCATCACAAAAATACAAAAACTAGCTCTTGCTGTCTATTTATAGCTAAAAAATCTGATGCAACAGCAGCAACTATTACATCATACAGAAACCTGTGGGAATGATAGATGATGCAATACAATGAAATATCTAATGATAAACCAATGAAAATGATCATTTAAGTACTAAAAACTAAATTTATGTAAGGTGATGCAGTTTCCATTAACATGAGCATGTGCGTGTATGTACATATACAGGGTGAGTCAAAATGATGCAAGCAATTTCTGCTTATTTTAATGAAGAAACGATTAGATGGGAAAATGCAACATGCAGTAATAGAGAAAGAAACTCAGAGTTTCAGTTAAAGTTGTCTTTAAGTCAATGTTCTAGCTACAATCTGATTTAAATAAAGAATGGTGAATATGGAATGAAAATATAATTTAATTTCTATGAGACTGTCAAAGCATTTTTTTTTTTTTTTTTTTAATATGGCATGTTATTTATGGTTTAAAATATAGAACATTTCATAATACTATTTCAGAGTGAAATAGCAGTCTCAGTTTGTATTACGATAAAATTAAACCTTCCGTAGGCATAGTATGCTACTACATAATCTGAGACTAACAAAATGTCATCCTCTGATACTTCAGAGCTCCATTTCTTTCTTAAAAAAAAAAAAAAAAAAAAAAAAAAAAAAAAAAAAAAAAAAAAAAAAAAAAAGCCTTATTAACTCAAGAAGCTATACAAACACATCCAGGGCAGGCTTTTACATGCCCATGACCTTTTGGTTGGAGAGTAGTATGCTATCCACTCAGCATACCAGGCCAGCATTTGATGCAATACACAAAGAATACAAATTTTGGCGAGTTGCACTAAAAAGAATGGTATCAGCAGGTATATGAAGCGGATGTGATATTTAAGTTAACAAAGAGATGAAAATAACTTTGTGCCAAAATCTAGATGAGCAATAATGATGGATTAGCAGAAGAAATTATAAAACTTAAAAAAAAAATATCCGCCAATAATGAGTAATTTCGGTATTTTCAACTGTGCTGAATGACACAAACTAATGTTCCTTACCTTCTCTTGGAGACTGAAAGTACCACCACCACCACCACTGTAACCACTATCTTGGGAATCTGAATCACTGTACCCATCAATACCTTTGTTCTTTTTAATTTCATGGCTCTCTGAAAGAATTCCTTCAGCAAAATTATTTGGAATATTCTCTTTGTCTTTCACATAAACAGCCTTGGGGGAAAAAAAAAAACACGAAAGAGAAATAAGTAATTTTCCAGTTTGATATGCTTAAAAAAACACCACTAACAAGTTATGTAAAATAACTATTTCTTAAATTGTTCATTTCCCCATAATATGTCACACTCAATCACCTATTAACAGCCTAAAAAAAAAGCTTCGTTCATATAGAATGCATGTTATGATAGGAAAGAGAGGCATCCCTGTCTATACGGTCTATTATGTCAATCAAAGTACACTGGTGTCCAAAACAGAAGGATTAACACCATTTCTGAAGATTACAAGTACAAATTCAGATGAATCAGCTTGTGGGAATTTGAATGACTAACGATTTCAAGCAGAAAGTGGATACACATTCAAAATTTCAAATTACGTGCAAAAGGGGTCATGTGGTAGCACTCAACAAAGCAAAAGGCCGTGCTAAACGAACTGTGTTTGAAGGAAGCTTTTCATGAAGGAATAAAGTTGCATACTTCAATGCTTTGTAATCTCTCAAAACATAATCTGGTTGATTTCACATGGAGAAGAATTATTGGAAAGATTCAAGGTCACAGAATTACAGGTATCCCTTGCTTAACGCGGGATATGATTAACACGCCGAAATTAACTGCGGCAATCCCTTGATACACGTGGCAAGAGTTTTGATTAACGCGCCTTTAACCCTGCAGAGCTCGCAGCTCTGCAGGGTTAAAGGTCTAATCAGATTTTGCATGATCTGACAGATACATGCAAAATGTTTAATATAAATATTCTTACACACAATTCAGATGTATAGCTTGGAGGTCATGAGTAGCTGTGCATTCTTATGTTACGAGTAATATTCCGCACTGTTTTTTTGCTGTCAGTTTGGTTTAACAGATGTCATGTAAATGTCTGTGATATTTGACAGTAAATTCTATCTGAGAGATACCGTGACCTCCGATGTCAGTATAGTATGGTTTAGTTTTTTATTCTTTGTTCAATAATTTCTAGATTGTAACTGAAAATAAATAAACCATCATGTATTACTGAAATAGAGAGACAAAGGCTTATTTATCATACATGTCCTCTAGTAGATGTGCTTTACATTATGAAAAATACTAAGGAAAGTGATCTGGAGCTTACTCCACCTTTACTACGAGTCGCTCATAAGGTTGCTTATGCTGGCATCCACCGAAACTTTTAGTTTCTATATATTTGGCACGAAACTCTTGTAGTTTCTATATTAGGCTATGAAATAATGTTGGATTCAATATCCACTTAATTGGTATCATCATGAATTATATTTGCAGTGTTTTTTCTTTATGTTTTATTGCTTGTTAGCCGAGGTCTAAAGTCATTTTGCTTTATCGTAGAATTTATGCCGATCAGAAAAAAATTAAATCTGTTCAAACGACTCTTGATAACTTCTTTTGATAAAAAAATTGCAGTAAATAATGTAGGTACAAGTATTTATTATACATTTCTTTGAATTCATTTTTTATCTTTCCTAAAAGAGTACCATATAAAACGAATTATTAATACAGTAATCGATGATGAACGAATTGTAATTTTTACCATTGATTATTAGATTTGATTAACGCGATTTTGATATACGCCATAACATCAGGGATTAATTAACTGCGTTAATCTAGGGATACCTGTACTGATATTGCTGAGTTTGGAATCTCATATAGCATTTCAAACCAATGGAATGTGTTCCAGACGATTGATAAGAGGTCATCACAGAACATGAAGCCAATTTTTGTTATAACAGCAAAACAATCTATGCACCACAGCAAGTCAGTTCCATTCAAGCATAGGTACACAAATATCTCAACAAACTGTTGCAAAAAGTCTGTGACAACAAGGCCTAAGCCCAAAGGCTTAGTCTATACCCCTTTATCCACTTCTCATTGTAGAGCAAGTTTTCAGTAGTGTTGTATCCATACAAACTAGACATGACCCCAACAGGATAATGTACTCTTTACAGATGAATCATTTTAGTCTTTCCTTTGATTCTAGATGACACTTGATCTGGAGAGAAAGCAGTACTGCTTACCATTGCAAGAATTTTTTGAAAGGGATAAGCGTTGTGGGGGAGGCATACTTAAATGCACTGAGCTACAAGTGCAGGAAAAAGGAAATATGCCTGGTGAATGATACTGTAATGAAGTTATTTAATGTCATGTTTAATTTTTCCATGGTGCTGCAAACAAAGAATTCACTTATGGATGACAACGCCATGCAACATCGTACATGAGCAGTGTAGATACTTCTGGAGACCAAGGATATTAATTTAATCAATTGGCTAACATGATCCCCAGGCCTCAACCCAATAGAACACGTTTGGGACACAAAAGGTTCCTGCTCAAAATTATCCTTCCTTTGAATGAGCGAACTAGTATGCTTCAAGAACTCCTGAATCTTGGTGTTAAGCATGGTACAGCATTGTGAGAGCTGCACGGCAATTCAGGTTGGATATATCATCATCATCAAATTCCTGCCATGTACCCTCAAGGGTACATGACAGGAATTTTTTCAGGAATCATTACAGGATATGATAATACTACATGAAAAATTTACATCATCACTAACTTCCTATCTACAATTTTCCTCCAAATCAGTCTGTTACTTGTCAAGACTCCAACATTATCAGATCTTATATTTCTATCGTCTAAGGAACTTTGTACCATATCAATCCAGTAGATACGCCCAATTGTGGACAGTATAAATAATCCCACATACAAACTGGCTAGACATTTAGCGAAGCTACTAGCCACTCTCACTAACAATTCTCCCTCCTTTATCAAAAATTCAGCACACCTAAAAAGCATCTTACAACACCTCACCCTAAAAAGCTCACTTAATAGTAAGCTTTGACATCACTTCACTATTCACAAATGTACCACTAATAGAAACCCTCCATCTACTGAAGTCACACTTCCCCCCTGATATATTTGAACTATTCAAATTCACAATACATGCAGGATATTTCACATGGAAAGGGAAAATATACAAACAAATTGATGGGACAGCCATGGGCTCCCCCCTTTCTCCCCCCCCTAGCCAACTTTTACATCGAACACCTGGAAAAACAAGCAATCAACACAGCCACTCTCAAACCAACACTTTGGCTACGCTATGTTGATGATGTGCTTGCTATTTGGCCACATGGCCCTGAGACATTGAAAACATTCTTAGCACATTTAAATAGCCAACATCCAATAATCCACTTTACTATGGAACTGGAAGCCAACAACTGTCTGCCCTTCCTGGATACACTCATCACACGTCTCCCAGATGGTTCCTTATCATTTTCAGTTTTCAGAAAACCCACACATACAGGCAGATACTTACACAAACAATCAGACCATCATCCTTCTCAACAATATGGCATATTAAAAACGCTAACCCATAGAGCAAGAGCAATCTGTTCAAATGACAAGGCTCTTACTGCTGAACTGACTCACTTACGCCACACCTTCTTGGCCAACGGCTACAATCCACAAAAAATAAACAAAATACTAAACACTCCTAAGAAACCCCTCCCACCATCCACCACAGAGAACTACAACAAAACAGTCACCATCCGTTACATTAAAGGCACATCCGAAAAGATCTCAAGAATTCTCAATAAACATAAACTACGCACTACATTCAGACCATGTAGCAAATTAGCCACCCTCATCCGCTCACCCAAGGACAGCATTCCTCCTTTATCGCATCCAGGAGTCTACCAAGTACCCTGCTCATGCAATCAAGCCTACTACGGTCAAACAGGAAGAACTGTGAATATCCGCATCAGCGAACACAAACGATACATCCGGAAATATCATTATGGGCAGTCGGGCCTAGCAGACCATGCTCTGGATACCCCTGCACACAGGATCAACTGGAAAAACACAAAAGTACTACACAGAAACCCATATAAATCAGAGAGATTGTTCTTAGAGGCGACAGAAGCCCTAAAACACACTCCAAATCTCAACAAATATGGCTGTATTAACTTGCCGAAGATCTGGGAGACAGTCATATTAAGAAAAAACTAGCACTTTTCTAGGACTCTAGTAATATGTGATAGCGTTTTTTTTTTTTTTTTCAGATAGAGGGCGCCAAAATCAGGACTCTAGTCTTTGTGTTGCTGCTACAATTTTGTTTAAGTACACCATGTTGTTTTAGTTTCGCGTATTGTGACAAACGGTGTTATTGTGCTCTGAAGGTGCTGGTTATAATACCAGCAAAATATCAGCATCAAGTTAATAAATGAATTATTTACTTAGTTCCTGTGTTCTATTATACCGTTAAAATAATAAACAACATGTTCGACGAACACACAAGTCTGTCCATACGTCCCATGACTTTTGTTTAGCTAGTTTTATAGAGTGTTTAGCTTTCTAACATTTGTATCTGTATTCTCTAAGCACAAAAGCTGACTTATTTGGAGGGATTTTTGATATGCTTTCTTCTTTTACTTTACTGCCTCTTTTACTTTCTGTGTCCACCATGGAGTTCTGATTTTTCTATCTTTGCAGACAACCTCACCACATACCTCTCTAGCTGAATCGATCAGGGTTTTCTTCAAGGTTTGGTTCCTGTTCTCAAACTCTTTCATTTTTTCCTCAATAATCTTTGTGTATTTTAGTCTAGAGTTCACATCTGAGAGCTGCTCCACTTTTATTTGCTTTAAAACTTTCTTACATGTTATTCCTTTCAGTATGAAATTTAATTTTATCCTACTCAAGACTAAATAGTGATCACTTCCAATTTCAAATCCTGTGTACACTCTGGTGTCCTGCATCAGGGAGGAAAATCACTTTCCACAATAACATAGTCAATGAGACTTTTCTTATTTCTTGCCTCTTCTCTCCATGTGAATTTGTGCACATTCTTATGTTGGAACATGGTGTTAGTAATAACCAGTCCATGTCCTGAGCAGAAATCCAACAGGTATTTGCCATTATTATTACCTTTGCAATTTTCTCCAAATTTTCCCAAAATATTTTTGTATGTCTGACAATCACTTCCTACTCTGCTATTTATATCCCCAACAAGGACCAAATTTTCCTTTTTCATTGAGTCTGTAGCTTTCTCTAGAGCCTCAAAAAATTCCTCAACTTTTACCTTAATAGAATCTTTTGTGGGATGATAGGCACAAATAAGTCCCATTGTCCACTTTCCCACACCACTCTACTTCAGACTGACTGCCATTCAAGAAGATTAGCCTCATATTTAGTGTTGAATACTATGGCTACTCCTTCTTTTCCTTGATTGTCATTGCTGGAATATAACATTCTGTATTTCTTACACAGAAAGATCTCACCAGTTTTTTTCTTTTTTGTTTCAGTCACCCCTATTATGTCGATCTGGTACTCATCTAATTCCTCAGCTAGCTCCATTTCTTTGCCATTCAGGCTTCTTATGTTGATAGTACCGATCTTGAGCTCTGGTGATATTGATTTGGGGTGTGTTTTAGGGTTTTTTCCAGTAACTGCCTTTTCGCTGTTCACCCTGGTTCCGTGCCAAAAACAACGGGGACCTTGTTTAACCGAGCAACCAGCCGTCATAAAATTTTGTCATGTTGTACCATCATTATGTATTTTGGTTTAAGCCAATAAGAATACAATTTGGTCGACTAAATCTCAAATTGTCAGCCCATCCTTGTTCGTTCAGTATTCAGGTAGATACCCAACAGGGTGCACCACGAGAAGGCGAGGATTGGACATTAGGTCAGAAGTCCTGGTTCGTTCTCCGCATTCCTTTAAAGACTATGTGGAGGTCTCCTCTCAGTTATACAGCTTTGACCTTCTCTCAACATGGTTTTCTGTTAATTCCTACTACATCCTTAGGAACTAACTTTTTCTAAACATGGATTGCAATTTAATTTGTATGAATTTTCTATTTTGTGTAATATAATTTATTAGCATGGTTGCACTTACGTCAACATTAAAATGTAGTCATGAAAATGTTTTCCTATACAGATAAAAATATTTGTCCTTAGCTTTTATATACCAGTGTAAATTATTCTCTTACTGGCAAAGTTTTTCACAGGAAAAACCCAGGCTACCTCTCCTCCACCTGAAAGGCCTAATAAAGATTCTCCACATTATTGGATACAAGTTTAATTCATATATCTTTCCATAAGGAATTGACACTGATGACAGAACTATGGAGGCTCCAGAGCTCAGTTATTACATGATAAGGTCATAAGAACTATAACCATATAGTGACATGTGGGCAAGTGATTAAAGAGTAAATGTAGCCTGTATCTTAAAGAGGGAGGTTATACTCAGTGGGGAGATTGCTCTAAAGAATAGAGGTAGATGGAAAACAGCAGATGAGAAATTAATTCAGTGTGCTCAGAGCTGGACAGTCTATGGGTGTTGGCCAGTGGCTGCTCTAATTCTTAAATGGTTAGAAGATAATGGAGGAATGGTAGAAGATAATTCAGAGGAGGAACAATGTCATGGGGAACTGCTCCTCCTCTGAATGTCCTGTACCTATAGAAAAGGTACAGAGCTGAAACAGATAGCCTATAATAAAGTGAGTGAAGGGAATATGTGAGGGAAGGGTTATCTATTAAGTGGATTGCCTTCTTCTGAATATCACAAAGAATTCTGAGGGAGATATTGGATGCTCCATCCCAAATGTGGGAATGGTACTCCAAAGTTGGATGGATCAGACACTTATAAAGTATTATGGGTTGAGTGAAAGAGAAGTAATGTTTAAAACATAAAAGAACACTAAGCTGTTCAGAGTCTATGTAAGTAATATGTTTGTGTACCAGGATAAACTGGATGTGAGAGCCGACACAAGAAGAGAAATTTGATCTTGAAAGGAAACTTGGACAGTATCAAATACGAGAGGGGATGAGTTATTATGATTTTTCTTTCAGGTAATAAGGTAGGTTTGAGTTTTTTTTGGCATTGAAATTTACTAAGTTGTCTTCAACCCATTTGAGGATGTTCAGGAGGTCAGTGTTGAACTCACTAGTTGCTGAAACATTTGAGTACTGCAGAGTTTACTGAATGAGGAAGATGAATGAAGACTGTAGTAAAACCTCATTTTATGAACTTAATTCGTTCCACAAGGCTGTTCAAACAAGGTTGGTTTCAAAAGTTCTCAGCCTAACAATGAAAAAAATGAATTTATTTCAAACTTAATTTTATTTTCTAACATAATCTCCCTTAATTCATTACATTTATTCCAGCAATGCTCCAGTGCCATTATCCTGTCCCTGTAGTGGTTCTCAGTAAGATCGGTAAAATACCCCACTACAGCTGAAATCATCTGTCGATTAGAAGAAAAACGCTGACCAGAAAGAGTTTTAGTTTTGGGAAGAGATAAAAGTCAGAGGAAGCCAAATCATGGGTAAGATGGATGTTCCAATAATTCAGTGCAGATCCCTTAATTTCCCACTGCCAAAACACCTTTGTGGGCAGGTGCATTGTCCTGATGAAAGATGATTTTTCCTTCTGCAAACCGGGTCTTTTCTCACGAATTTTTTCGTCTAGTCTGGTTAAAAGATTGGAATAATATTCTCCAGTTATTGTTTTACCCTTTTCAAGATAATTAATAAACAAAATGACTTTAGCATCCCATCACAAAACACCGATGCCATGACCTTTCCTGCTGATGGAACCGACTCTGTCTTCTTTGGTGCTGAACAACGGGCTTCTGTCCAATATTTTGACTGCTGTTTGAATTCTGGTGTGTAATGGTGAATCCCTATAGTAATAAATCGATGCACAAAATCAGTTTTATTCTTGTTAAAACACGCCAAGCACTGTTCAGTGATTGTCATGCGAGTGCATTTTTGATCTGCTGTGAGCAAGCGCGGTACCCATCTTGCGCAAAATATATACTTTATGTTCTTTTGAAATGCCTATAGTTCTCAATAATTTCACGCACTTTGACTCACCAGTCATCCAATAAGATATCGTGCACTCGATCAATGATTTCTGTTGTTGTTACACTTTTTGGACGTCCTTCACATGGATCATCTTCAAGGATGGTACGGCTAAGTACTCAGCAGCCCATTTCTTAATTGTCGAAAACACAGGAGAAGAGTGCCCATAAACGTTTATGAACTTTGAATGAATTTACTTTGGCGTTAAACCTTCTTCCACAATTAATTTTATCCATTTCAAGGAATACAGGCAGCAATTTTGCTTCAGACAGCTGTATAAAACAAACTAATTGATAGAATGACTTGCAATTTCACATGGATGCTTATGACAAATGTACCAACTTAGAAAAAAAAAACAAAAAAACTTGCCAATAGTGTTGCCATCTATGGTCAAGGCCAGGAACTTTTCAGACCACCCTCGTATAATGAAAAGTTCGTAATGGGAAACTATTAGTGATTAATTAATGTAAAATAAATAAATCCATTCCACGTAAAAAATTTTCACCTATTATCATAATTAAAATAAAAAAATAGAATAAAGCCTATGTAGCTCAGTGGGGTTTACGCTCCACAGTGCTGAACTGCCTGAAGAAAGAGCATAATGAGTTTGATTTTGATTCTAGTCACCGACTAGAAGAACTTTTTCCAAGCCTATTTTTGACAAATTGGTCAATCGTGGGGGGGGGGGGGGGAACAGGTTTTTTTGGAAACTCAAGAAAATCGATTATAGAAACCACACTATTTTCAGACATTAAAAAAATATTGTGTTAGGGTTAGGTACCAAGAGATGGAAACAATTGTTAGCTGTCTCTTCACTGTGTGCCACTTAATTAGTGATAGCCTTAGGCCAGCTATCTCAGATTGGTTACCTGTGGAGATTGAACTGCCCACTCATTCTCCAAAAGTTAGATAGGGCTAAAACAGCTTCACTTATTCCTTATAGTGGAATAAAGGTTGCTCGCTGATTTTTTTTAATAAAAATAAGAATATAACATGAATCTTACCTTTACTGAAGATATATGGGGAGGTGAAGGGAGGAAATTATTGTTGTAGGTGAGTCACCTTGTATAAAATGCTGGGTAATTGCCCACTCAGGTGTCACTGCTCTTCTCTCTCATTTTATGGGTGGACTATTTTTAATTTTAGCAGTGGAAATGGTTCCCTTACTGGCCCCCTTCTCCTCTGAAAAAAAATTGTAAAAAATTGCTCCTTTTGCAGTTCTTTCAGCCCCCTCAGTGGTAAGCTCTCTTTGATGATCTTCTACCAATTCCTCTATCAGAATTGTCCACTTCGAATCCCATGGATATGCCCAGGTACAATTTCATCAACCACAGATTCTGCTAGCTCTGCAAGAAAACCTTCAAAAGTTGTGCTTGTCACACACTCAGGCCATAATTTTTTCCACACTGAGTTCATAGTTTTCAAAGACCCCCCCCCCCCCCCCACATACTTTATTTATAAGCCTCAAACAATGCAAGAGTTAAATTGCTTTTTCCAAAAGTCAGTGAGGTTATCCATTAGGATGTTTGCAGAAAAAATTGATGCCAAGAGGTTTGTTATTTCCCTGGGTGAGGTTACTATAGTACCATCAGGATGCAAGAGAGGTGGCAACAGTGAAGGACAGAAGTTGCACCCAAAAGTCTTAGCAAGGAACCAAAATTCATGACTGCCAGTTGAGCAAGAGTAAGTTTATTGCATTTCATTCTTATGAAGTCTGCTTTGAAATCGCTGATAATTTTTAGCACGTCTCTGTCTGCTGTGTAAATTGAATGAGAAGCAAGAGTTTTTAATTTAGTCATTATCATCAAATTCCTGACATGTACCCTCAAGGGTACAAGTCAGAAATTCATTATATCCTGACAGGAATATCATGATATCCTATATGATAATATAGGATATCATATTATCCCACATTATTATATAGGATAATATGATAGTACTACATGAAGAATTTACATCATTACTTACTTACTAGGAAGTTAGTAATGATGTAAAGTTAGTAATAATTTACATCATTACTAACTTCCTATCAACAATTTTCATCCAAATCAACCTGTTACCTGTCAAAGACTCCAACTTTATCAGATCTTATATTTCTGTCTTCTAAGGTACTCTTTACAGCAGGGATTCCCAACCTTTTTGTTTCCTAGAGCACATTCTAAAATACCGGTAGAGTGACGGGCGCCATCTATTTTTTCGGGATTGCAACGCTACTGTTGCACAACAAACACAATTATCTTTAAAATTAACAAAACAATATGTTTGCTCCCAGTCAGTGGTAAAATTATAGGTTCATTGTCTTTTACTTGATTCACTCATTTTAGGATTAAAAATCAAAATATTTCAAAAGTTTATGTATAAGACACCGTTAAAATTATGTGCATAACTAGCAACAGATAATGAACAACTTCGAATGCCCGTCTACTTTACATTGTATGCATTTAATACTCACCATATGTCATTAACGCATGCGTCATAGCATGCCATGAATTGTGTGATGTGCATGTGATTATTTCAAACTATACGGCACACGGTTGAACAGCGGCGGGCACACACAAATTGGTCGACGGGCGCCATGGTGCCCACGGGCATAGGGTTGGGAACGCCTGCTTTACAGTATCAATCCACGTATATCTTGGTCTTCCCCTGGGTCTTTTTGCTGTCAACCTGGCAGAGAATGCTTGTTCTGCTTTTTTTTCCTGTCCCATTCTGTTTAAGAGACTATACCACCTGAAATTGGCTCATCTGTATTTTCATTTCCTTTAATTGTAACAAGGCTGGAATTATCGAACACAACTAAACATTAAAATTAAGGGGCGTCATTTAATATAATAATTCTAGAACATCATAAAGCACTGGATGTGGATTGTGTGCAGGAGAGAAGGTTGACTTAAAGAACTGAAAGAGTCTTTGTAAATCAGTCGTTTTTGGTAGCAGTTTTGTTAATGTTTACAAGGACAAGTTTGATGGCATGCATCTCAGTAGTGTAGTCATTCATTCAAATGGAATCTGACTGGAGACAAAGAAAGTTAATAATACAATGAACAGAACTCTCAGATCTTGATTGATTGGTATGGATAGATAAGAAATTAAAGTGCTCCACTCTGTGCACATTAAACAGCTGCAGGAAGCTGCATGAAGTGAAAACCTGCCATGAAGGAAAAATATGATGTTCTCTTTCACATGCACACCAAACAAGTGAATAGCAGTCAGTCTTTGTAATTCTGTCATTATTAATACTAAACTTCTGACTAGAATGTTTAAGAAGAGGCTATTTTTTTTTTTAGGCCACAGTTAAGAGACAACTGTTTCCTACTGAAACGATAGAGGTGGTCCATTTCCTTCGCCACAAAGACTTTCAATAGGCAATTTGGAAAATGCACAAGTAGCTAGTTGCAAACAGTACTTATGGACATGATCCAACAATCATAGAACACGCTCCCTTGCAGAAGCATAAAGGATAAAATGATAAATGCTAGACTGAGCAGTTCCTCCCACACTATGCAGTGCTCTACATGTTGATTTCACAAGTTGACATTTTAATGCTAAAGCTATTTAAGGCACTTGCACTTGGTTGATGAATGCATTCAAGAAATGTTGAAATCTGTTAAAAATGAGTCCTAAGAACTTAGCTTCTGTTAATGCTGGAATAAGTTTGTCTCATCCTTAACTAAGGGTCTATATGAAGAGTGAAAAACTGAATCCTGAACTGAGAAAGTTTTAAAGTTTTTTTTGTTTTTTTTTTAAAATAAAAACAGGAAGACACCTCCCAATACCTAGATTATAGACATCTTTTAATATACCATATCTCCAAGATGTGCCATTTCGCCGTCAAAGAAAACTTAAACCAGATGTTCATGATCATAGCATGAACTGAACCTTTACAAGGTCCTAACTAGGTTTTAAATGACTGCTGCAGTTACAAAAACAGACAGGCCTAATTTACTGCAGAAGAACCTTGATATTTTGGATATTCTTCAAAATCTAGGACAGTTCCATCATAAGAATTTCCTACGGTCTTATGGTTTTGTAAAGCCATAAGACTGTAGGAAATCAGATTTCAGAGAGGTTGAAGGCTTATGTTTATAAACTGATTTGAGAAGAATAATGAAGGCCAATATCCACATTTTTCTCTTGAAAAAATTTAATACATGTGATACGTCAGACCATTTTGTTTATTTTATTATCTTCTGTATCATGCATGTCACTCCACGATCTTTACGCTCTCGACACATCCTTATCGACATCAAGGAAATCCTATTCTGATATTGTAAAATCTCTCATGATGGAAGTTGACCGCCATCACGTTCGAATCGCTGTCAGAAATCTAAAGCGAAGTGTTGAGTGTTCCAACTCTTCTACCTGGGTACATCGCCACGTAAGAAATATTGTGTCATTCGTCTCGGAGGGAAATGGCTATATAATTCCGCAAGGCATAGTCGACAACCCCAACAAGGAAGAAAGTTAGTGGGAAAACAGGAATGAGTCAGCAAATAGAAAGAAAGACAAGAAGATTTACATGTGATGAACAACGTGAAAGACTGTGCTGAACAAGAATGTATGTTGTGTCTATGATATTGTATATTAATGTTGAATTAGGCTTTGCTAGATTGTGAATTAGCTTAGAACTAAGGTCAGATTAGAAGGAACTGAGACTAGCATGAGTATTGTAAGAACATTGTGTATACATGTGAATCATTCCGCAAATAATTCCTTTTGACTTAATTAAATGGTCTGTGAACAACACACTGGACTGATTCTGTCAATGCACTATCCTAAAAATTTGAACCTGCATAAGATAGAAGTTTATATGAATTATATTTGAGCCAAGCCTAGTTTAGAGTAAGAATAATATAAGCGGGGAATATAAGCATTAGCTGCTTAGTCTTTGGTTTAAGATCTTATAATCTCACGCTCAATATATGGTCTAACTGGTGCAGTCGTTAAACAAATAAATTTGTTAGACTATAGAGCGTGAGAAATAAGATATAGTAGAAATAATTAAATGGCAGCAGTCAAGAGTTAAAGCAGCCAACCACTCATTATCAGTAAGGAGAAAACAAAGACAAAGGAGGGTAGTAGAAGTATGCAAAATAGAATACAGCATGTTGTCTAAGAAAATGACACAGTCGACAGGATAAGGTATAATAGAGATAGAGTAAAATTAATGTTGGATTGAGATCGTTTTGACATCAGTATCAGTGAGTTGCGTAAAAGGTATTAGTTTTGTACTTTAAGAAATTATGGATATAGAAGGTCATTGTGACTTTGGTAAATTATAATATAATAGAAGACAGAGTTCTATAGAACCGCAAACCCTAATGTTGTAATTCTGTCGTTTTTAGGAGTAGACCATGAAAACATAGAACCTTATTTTAATTTGGCGGAAAAACTTAGAAATAAATTAGTGAGTAAGGCTAAGATGTTCTTGAATACTTTGCCTATCTTGCAAGATATGTTAGATTATACAAAATTTAATAGTACATTATAGCCGAATATTCTAAAGAGATGCAAGTCCGAATTTATGGAAATTACATGAATGCTTTCAGGAAAATAAGGAAACCATATCAGATTACTACAATAGATGAAAGATTGAACCTAGAATGGTCTATATTCTATCAATTTAGAGTAGGACAAATTGAAAGAGGTGGCCTACAAGAGAAAGGTTAAGAGTCTAGGTGAATGTTAATGTTGGATTCTAATTATGTAGAAAATAGAATGAACGTTATTTGATTCAGAATCCAACATGAATTTCCGTCACAAGAACTATATTTGTAAATATTATTTAATGTAAATAACATAAATTATAATTGATATCATATAACTGCCTCGATTATATCAAGTTTTTAATTATTTAATCAAAAGAAAGTGTTAATGATAAAGAGGTTCTGTATTAAATATTATTAAGTTATTTTATTTATTGTTATGTCAATATTATAAGAACTTGTATTTGTAATTTAACTATGCACTTATTGAAATGCAAATATTCTATTTATTCTTTTTGTGAAAGTTTAACATTATGTAATAACTGAATGTAGTTGTATAGCCTAATGTAACATTCGCGAGAATGTTTACGTTTATCGGTTGTCATAGAGACGCGTGAAATAAACGAGCGCGAGTGAAGGGAGCGTGGGCAAAATAAGAGGAGAAATAGTAAGAGTCGGAACGGAATTTTGGAAGTAAAAAGTAGCAAGGGGATAAACTAGAGAAATAGAAGTAAATAAAAGGTTCTTAGGGTAGAAGTTAAGTGGATAATTTTTATAAGTGAGCAAGAACGTAACGAATTTTATAGTTGGATGAAATTGAAATCAGCAGTAGTAATAGAAGGAAATTTAAAGCTACAATCGGATAAAGTAAAAAGCTGAACATTCAAGGAAGAATTCTGAATAAACCCAGCTGATCTAGTATTGCAGTTTATTACCGATTTGCCCTAAAGAGAACCTCAGTGTTTTAATTAATTTATGAGTGGTAATAACGATAGTTGAAGTGCCCTAATTGATGTCAAGAATTCTGAAGCGTAATTGATAGTGCTTTAAGTATAACTGCGGATAAGTTTTGTAAATGTGTTTTTATTCTTTAAGTGTGATAAGTGAATTCCAGAAGTTTGCTCACAACATAATAGATGTTCTAGGAACCATTTCCGGTAAGGTCTATCATAGTGAATTGTTAACTTTAACTGTGGAAACCCTTCGTGATTGAGAGTTGGAGATAAGAATTGTTTGAAGGATATTTTCAACTATTAGATCCTGTAATATTTTGAACTTGTAGCATGACTGAAAAATGTGTGAAAACTAAATAGATTGAATGTTCAGTTATATTCATTTAAGTGTAAAAACCTTATAACCCAGAAGCTAAGAATTTGTATGTGAAAGTTTGGAAGATTGAATTAATGTGAATGATTTGATCTGATGTACTAACTTGACTGAGTTGTCATATTTAGAAGTAAAATTCATGTATTTGTTATATACCATATATTAAATGTTTTGTTTGTTAATTTAAATATTGTGTTTGCCTGAATTTCTTTTTACTGCACCGTTCACAAAAATTCGAATCTAGCGGGAATCCCAGAAAGAAAATAAATACTTCAGCCTGAATGAATGAAAAGACTGCTAACTAATTTTGAATTGATCCTACTAATTCATATAGACTTATCTAAGGATAGAGTGGTGCAGTATAATAGAAATTTCTCTACCCTTAGATCAGTGATTAATTTGCAATTAGTTTCCCTTTATTTTATGAAAGTGACTTTTAGCAAGATGGCGGATTCGAACGTCAAGAGAACACGTCACGACAGTTACCAACTTAGAAAAAGGGAAGAAAGACTTGGAGACATTCATTAGTCCTAAATTCCCAAACAGATGCATGCTTTAGAACAAAGTAGTGTCACTGTGAGTAACATTAACTGTAAAGTTAAAAAAATGAGATTCAGAAAGGTAAGTCAATCAAAATTGAGAGAAATAGCAAGAAATGTGTTGAAGATGTTGATCACAACAGAGATGTTAGTTTAGATGTTAATTCTAAAACTAAATCAGTACATTTTCTAGAACCAGAATCACTAAAGGAATACATTAGGCAAGAGAGATTAATCAAAATGTTAGAAGAGCTTAAAGCAAATAACTCTTGTAATACAATGACTAAATCGTCTAGTAAAACTACGAGCAGGGAAGTAATGAAAGAAAAACCTCCACCTAAATGCTATAACTGTAACAAAATAGGGTATATAGCTAAGGATTGTTATAGACAGAAAAGGTTAGACTATAAGGAAAGGTAATAAGGTATGATTCAAATATTGTTTTAGAAGATAGTGACTTACCAAATAATCAAACCAGCAGATTTAATTGAAATTCAATAGAAATAATAGAATGTAGTCAACTTAGTAGTGCAGAAATAACATGAGGCCTTGAACAGTACATGGTCTGTCATGTCTTGGTCACTATATGTCAAGATTAGAAACCTAATTCCTGACGATATTGTTCAATTAAATGAGCTCATCAAGATGACAGACATCTCTGGGACAGGTTTGCACGTCAAAGAAGATAAATGTATTGCTTAGCATGCAATGTTTTCCCTTAAGCATTTCTCAAGAGTTGATTATTCTCCCTGAAACTTCAAATCCAAATGTTAAGTAATTCTTGGCTTGGATTTCTTAAGGAAATGCCAGTTTTCCCTGTAACTTTTTTTAGAAGGCACAGATTCTCTTTTTTGGGGTAGAATATAACCCAAATAAGCACACATCACAGGAGTCTATTAAATGCTCTAAGATAGGACAGAAAAGGGTTATCGAAAAGGAAATGATAAATAAAGGGTAAGAAAGAAGACCGAGTAGTTGACAGCGTAAAATTGGAAAATTCAGTGGATGAAGGAAAGTTATCCATAAATTATGCCATATGTAAGTTCTTTCAAGAAGAAATTATGATTGAGAGTCATAAAGATAATAATGTGGAAGTTGCCCAAATAAATACCCAGGAGGACAAACAAATTCAAGACATTAAAGTAGACCAAGTAAATGAGGCACCCAAACAACAAAACAGGGGAAAGTCCATGAATGTAACAGAATAAGTTTAAAACCTATAAGACAAGAATATTTGGAGCATGGGAAAGAAAGGAGGGAAATTTTTTTTTTTTAAAATTAAGCCTTTGTAAAATCTCTCATAATATGTGACTTTGTAACTTCTGTTCTTTTTTACTTGTTTTGTTTAGGAGAATGTACTTAGAGCAGTGTTCATTTTTTGACTGAAATAATCTTTTCTGTAATAATACTGAATTGTACCTTTGTTAAAATAATGTGCCGCATGATTTTCATCATGTAAGTCTATAAGGTAATGATAAATCAGTTAAGTCCAATAAGTAAAAATAATGTTAAGTCCAATGCAAAGATTAGTGAAGAATTCTGAGAATTGCCATAGATGGAAATTTCCAAGCGCAACAGATGATGTCATCATGTCCAAAGGCCAATATGTGACAATTGCAATGATAGAGAATTCGAGAGACGTGCAAAGAATGATGTCAGCATGCCCAAAGGTCAGGGCCTATATAAGGCAAGTCATGGGAAAGGAATTTGGTCTAAGGATTTTTTTTAGGTCTTCTCTTACCTGAGTCCCCATCGCACCAAGTTTGCTGCCAGAAGTTGAAAGAGAAGCGTCATTTGTCTTAGGGTTTTCTAAACCTTCTTTTACCTGGGTCCACCATCATGCAAGATTTGTTGTTGGGAATTGGAAGAGAAGCCATGTGAGTGAAGAGTCTTCTACCTGGTCCAGTTTCCACATGAGAAATATTGTGCCAATCATCTCGAAAGGAAGGAACTGCACATCGCCATCATATTAAAGGTCCTAGAGCAACGGCATAATTGACAACTCGGACAAGGAAGAACTTTATCAGGAAAACAGGAACAAGTCAGCAAGCGGAAATAAAAAGAAGACTTACGTGTGAACAAAATGTTAATGTGAAAGACTGTGTGCTGAACAAGAATTGTATGTAGCTATAATACCAAACAAGAATGTATGTCAAGTATCTGTTTATGAGATAATGTATATTAATGTTGAATTTGGTTTAAACAAGACATGCCTTATATTCAGTTAATGTTATGCTAGATTGTGAATTAGCTTAGAAGGAATTGAGACTAGCAAGAGTATTATAATGACAGTGTGTATATATGTGAACCATTTTCTGTAAATAATTCCTTTTGACTTAAATGGTTTGTGAACAGCACATTGAACTGATATCAATGCAATATCCTAAAAAAATTCAACCCTGCATAAGATAGAAGTTTATGAGATTTATAATTAAGCCACGACTATTTTAAAGTAAGGATATATAAGCAGGGAATATAAACATCTGCTTTGCCTTTGATTCGAGATCTCAATCTCACACTCAATATGTATGAACAATATCTACTTTGTCCTTGGATTTAAGATCTCATAATCTCACATTCAATATATATAGTCTAACTGCCAAAGTCGTTAAACAAATAAATTTGTTAGACTATTTGGTGTTTTGCTCTTGCAGTCTTTATTCACATGATCTTTACTGCCACACTGGGCAGAGACAGCAGTGCGAGAGTCATCTGGTTGATGACTATCACTCCCTAGTCCTTAAGTTCAGTGCAGATTTTCTCAATGAGAAGATCTAGGTCTGACTGATATTATGCCTCCAAAAATGTTTATTTAAAGTTAATTGAGGAGAACTGTTATTGGTGCCTTGCCCATATCTCCTGAATGCAAAATATGGGGGATATTTTGGATATCTCGCCAACCCTTCCTTGTAGATGGAGAACACTGGTATGTCTTCAATGTAGATGTTCCCCTGTTGAATGTAGGATTAAGAACAGTAACGTATTTGTTGCACCTTCTGATGCTTGTTTCTTACTCTGGCTGTCTATTGAAGATACCAAGGTTTCCCAACTTGAATGGGGGGGGGGGGGGTTTGAGTGACTGATAAACTATTCATTCTCATGAGATGTCTGATTCAGAGCATTCAGAGCTCCCCACCCACTACAGACCATGGAGAAGGAGACTAACTGTAACACTGCTGACCCTTGCAGACAAGTTCACTAGCCAACTGGCTTTGGCCAGGCATTCAGCACTGCCAGTCTTGCTGAAACAGAAGCCAAGGTAGTGGGAGAATACCCACCACCTTGGATGTCTATGGGTTGCACTGCAAAGCTAACATGGTGGAGAGGCAGTGGAGTCCAGTGATATGATGGTCTGGAGGACAGGATAGTAAAAAGAATAAACTAGCTAGAACCAGCACCGGGAGTTCCCCCCCCACTACAAACAGGTGGCTCAGATGGAGTGGTCAGAAAATGCAAGGCATCATCCTACATCAAGTCTGATCAATGTTCATGAAAGATCGAGAACATTACCTTAGATAAAATACACAAGTTGCTCAGCACAATTCCTTGATAACTGCATAAAAGGGTATGCAAAACTATAGAGAACTGCAGAACTAAAAGTTTGTTTTTTGTTCTTTCAGATTACTAATGCTCTTTATATAAGATCTTTCAAGAATTTCAGGATAACCTTAGAAGTCTTATAAGCCCATGAACAATTCATGTTTCTCTTTCCCAGAACATTCTTACATGCCTAGCAATCACTTCACTACTTTGTTTAGACCCTCAAACAAGACCTGGCTTTTTCCTTTGCTAATGAGTTAAAAAATAATATTTATTTATTGCTTCCTTAGTAAAACATTTTGCAGAAATAGGTACAAATAAGCCTCATTGTCTAATATTACAAAACATCTCTTGATAAGAAATTACACGATTTTCTATAAGTTTCTTATTGAAAAAATATGAGAAATTATAATATTATGCATAATAATAAAGTATTAAATTACATACTGGATAGGTATAGCTCCTTTTACTAATCTGGGAACTTGTAGAGGAATCCGATTCACAATTTTTTCTCAATAATCTAAAAAAAAAAAAAAAAAGATTTTTTTTTAAACTATTGTTTTGGTTAAGCTTGACACACACACCATTATTTTGTGAAAAAAGAAAAAAAACAAGTGAATTAATTATTAGAGTACACAAAAGAAATAAAATTACACACACTGAGGAAAGTTGGAAATCTATTGCACATGTATTCAGCAACGTGTTAAATATTCCAGTAATCCTGCTTGGGACATCAAACTATACTTTTTTCCAAGTCATTTCACAGCTTCCAATTGGTCTCACACAAGATAACAAAAATCAACTATGATTTAATTGTAAGTTAATTCTGATTCTGTATGTTTGTTTCAGTATTGTGTATTCAGATCAGCTAAATTACATTATACTGATAATGATTATACTTAAATTATGGCAAATAACTAGTAACTGAGTTCATATATAGCCAACCCGTTTCATTATACTTGGTTTGCTTACAGCTTTGACCCTTAATGTATATACATTTTAAATAACCGATGATTACCTGTTCATTACCTTAAATGGAAATGTTTAACTAACAATTAATATTAATTTCAGGTCAACATAACCATGTCATTTTTTTTTTCACTCCCATCTACAAAAAGGTTGTCAACTACACCGTGAGTAGGCAAAGTTTTTTTTTTTACTTTAATTTATTTTTACATGATCGAGAGCCAAATATGGAACTTTTCAAACCACATCAGAACTACGGTATATCGGTACCATGGGTAGGCAAAGTATTTTACTTTTCTTTAATGTATTTTCACATGATTCAGAACCAAACACAAAACTTAAGTCATTTCAGGCCTTCAATAAACAGCATGGCAGGCTTGCACTGGGCAACGAAATTTACATACTACTCTTGCAGGTCAGTGTCCTAAGTGAGATTCAAATCTATGGTGGTTTATTGGCTGTTGAAATGAAGTGCAAGCCACTCAAACAACCAGAACAACAAATACTGTACACTCTCAAGGAATGAGATGTTATAATAATACAATATAACTGCCACATCTACTCTCTTACCAACAATTTTTTTCATAGCTGGTTATTATTTGTGAGTTGATTTGTTCGGATTTAGTTTCCACCTTATGTTACCTCTTACCTGTAACAGACCATCTACATTTTGGTCCTGCTCTGTGTCCCCCCCCCCACCTTATTCTTTTTTAAGATATCATGCCAATTCAGAATTGGCCTGAGTTGGTGCGTTTCAAGTTCCATTTTGTTATATTCATTTTATTATTACATGAAACCTGAAGTAGTCCAAGAACACTGATCAGAGACTGGTCCATACTAGCTTATATATGTACTTTTGTTTCTTAATCATGCATTCTTGGCCAGTTTTTTAAAAAGGAGGGAATACCCACATTCAGGAAAGGAAAAACCTGTTAACCTAGTATTAGACAAGCAAACTCACCTTAAGATGATAGGTCCTTAAAGATTCACTCAGGCCTTACCAACTAGAGAACACTGATGACTAAGCTATGAAGAGCTTCATATATCCCACCCCAAATATCTCTCAAAATTCTTGGTTCAATATGTTAAAATTTTTGTGGATATTAATCATGTAAACTGCTGGACTGGTATTGTGGTTGATTATGATATATATATATACACACACACAGTCATACCGCGAATTATGCGAATCCGGAGTTACATGGTTTCTTATATGTATATATTCCCATCCCACTTCACCACTAGTCATATCTTTCAGGCGCCGGCCGCATTCACCAGTGTCGCACATGCTGTGAACAAGCACTATCCACAGTAAGAACAATCATAAAAGAAAGGTTTACAGATTTTGAAGGACATAGATTCAAATGAGGAATGAACTGTAGCCACAAGGCAAGGAATAAAAAAATCATTAGCTTGCTATGAAGAAATTTAACATGACAAGAAAAAGACATTATGCCGTCAGACGAATCTATTAGATTTTATGAAAACATCGACATCGAAATAACTTTCTTTTTTTTATGTACGAAAAACTACAATTATGATTATATTTCTTAAAAAATATAGGTGTTTTTGAAAACCTTTGCTCCCAATTGTATGTTTGTATATATAATATAAATTACATGTAAAATTATACCCCGAGTTATGCGAATTAGACTTACGCGCTTTTTGTTGGTCCCACCTACAGCGTAACTTTGTGGTTTTACTGTGTGTGTATATATATATATATATTTTAAACTGGCACACATTGCCTTAGTTATTCTATTATCCAACATCAGTGCTCTATTCAGAAAAAAGAAAAACAAGGAATCAACCTTTGTATTAAAGAAAAAATGTATTCTTAAATCCTTTCCAAATTACATTACAATATCTTAAAGGTTTAATTCATTCTAGAAAACAACGCCAAACTTTTCAATTTTTTTTAATCAGTTTCAATTCTCAGGGAAAAAAAAAAAGCACAATGTTGAAAAAGAATAAGTTGTGTAAATTATGCAGTTCAATTAATACTAGTATTCTGACAGTAAAAATACTTATGCTGAAATTCATTAGCTGCATTTTCTCAGCCCATGTTTTCAAAGGCCTTGATGAGGAAACTGACCAATTTGCATTTATTTATAATACCGGTTTTATATTTCTTTCCAACATTAATCACATTTTAAAAAAATTCTAATGTTAATTTCGTTCAGTAAATTACTATGTCAGTTATTAGCACTAATTATTAGAAGCTACCACAATGGCAGATTCTAATAACTACTGCCAAATGATAATCACATATCAAACTGGTTTCCTTTCTCTAACTCCACTAATCAAGCTGAAAGAGACCCAAACATTTGCAATCAGTAGGGACCTAAACACAAATTGTCCACCTACCTATCTACGAGAATACTGGTTAATCCTTATCACCATTTCAACACCCTGGAGCTTTTCTTAATCAGCTTTCCTTCAAATATAGATATAAACTCTCTCTCTCTCCTTGGTAACTGATCAGACCTTATCAAAAGATTCCATTTCTATGGATAATCTATCTAAGTATTTTCAATCTCATATCATTTGGTAATGTAATGATACTAAATGGGATGACTTCCATGATTTCTTCTCTGAATGCCTTTCAATCCAATTACTGTTTGAATTTCCTAATCCACACAAAAAATGTAAATAATCCTATGAAAACTACTCCTATCAAAACATTCTGTTCCAGACTCAGAATACACCACAGGGCATGTGTAAAAATCCAAATATGCCTATAAAAGACCAAATGCAAAAAAACTTGTCGCCTGTTTAAACAGTAGTTAAATGGTGCAGGTTTCAATCACTGAGACTATTTGGGTGAAACTTTATACCTGCAACAATGCACCTCTCTCATATTCAGATAGTCCACTGTAAAATCATTCACCACTAAGATGGATCTCCAGGTATTTATCTTCTCCAGCTTTTGCATAAATGACCATCTTTGAAAAGCGGGCAGAAGAAAAACTGATTCCAAACCTTCCTAAAAATGCTGTTGTTATAATTGATAACTTTTCATATCACTCTATTCGATTAAACAAAGTTCCAAATTGGTGTAATAAGAAGCAAGCTCTTATGGATTGGTTCTCTGCAAATAACATTTCTCATTCCCCAGATATGCGAAAAATTGAATTGCTTAATTTGGTCAAAAGAAACTCGCCCACAACTAAACTATTTAAATTCGACACAATACTCAAAGAGCATGGATTTCTAGCTTTGAGGCTACCACCATATCATTGTGATATTAATGCTATTGAGTATGTTTGGGCAGAAGTGAAAAGTTTCATTCGCCATCGCAACGTAACTGGGGATATTGACATGTCGTAACTTTTTAAGCTTTCAGAACAGGCAATTGAATATTACAGTTCAAAACTGGGGAAAAGATTGCTTTCATGTCACCTCATTGGAAAATATGTATTGGGACAGAGACGGAATTATTGAAGAATTATGCGAATCTTTGGTGATCAGTTTAAGTGAAAGTGATGACGATTCGGATATGGATTGAGATGACTCTGAAGATTAAAAGGATTTGATAATGGTATTTTTTTGCAACCTTTTTTTGCATGGGTTTGTTAAAATAGTCACAACAAGTCATAAATAATTAATCGGTTTAGGACATTAAAGTGTCTCAGTTCTCTCAACTGTGTGTATTCTGTCTAGATATTCCAATAAACATGTCATATTTACCTAAACCTGAGTCATGCCTGATTACAATTCCAAACTACCACTTATAAAAATAGAACCTATTTTGGTGGGAAGGAATTAGGAAGTGTATATAATTATAGATTTAAGTCACGACTGCAATAATCTGAATCTATACGGCAGTGTTAAAGTAAGATATTGTGTAAGAAAGCCTAAGAGTCTAGTATTGTCTCCCTGAATGAGGATCCTTTTCTGCTATAGGATACTGGATGGCGCAGCAAAACATAAATTCGCCAGTATCCGAAGAGGAAACAATCCTAGATATAAGTATATTAGGCCCGATATCTGAAGAAGTAAAATAGCGATAGAAAGATGTATATTAAACAGAATATATAGAGAAAGTAACGACGTAACAATAGAGCATCTGGTAGGATTTTAATTGAATAATGTTTTGAAAATGAGAAAGGATATAATCAAGTAACAGACTCTTAAAGTATAAATCACACACAAATTAAATATTTAACACCATGCTTTAGATGCAGTTCAAGAATAAATTGGAAAAAGACCATAATGCTCCATCATAGTAAATTTAAAAGAGAAAGACTATTTTTAAAATCTGCAGCTGCTCTCAGAAATTAATATAATTTAAATAAATATGGTTTCATTAAAGTTTACACAATATGGGAAACACTAACATTTCAAGACCCCAGTTTACATCCTAAGCTGCCAACAGGTATCCCCACCTAGATAGGGCTCTAGTCCGTCTATGTCTCACTTAGTTGTGTGTGTGTGTGTTACAAGTCTAATATAATAATCCCTGATGATGTCTCAGTGAGGCTTTATTAAGAGGCAAACCAAAAACCCTTGATTGAAACCCACGGACATCAACTGAGACATCCTGTTCTCCATACTCTGATATCTTAGTTTTATATGCTCCTCAAATGGGCAAAGTAACCAGACGTACACGTGGTGCTGAAAGATGCAGAAAAAGTTCGGTAAGGTGAAATTACTCTATTTTGTGTATAAAATTCATTAGAAGAGAGAAGATTGTTTGTGAATGTGAAATTAATTTCAGTATTCTAAAGAACTCTGTGGACAGTCTCTGATTAGAAAGTTAACCTCCTTTGAGAGAGTAAAAAGAATTGTTTGGAAAGGATCTTTAGTAATTGTATGTGATAGGATTAACTTAATGAGATCAGAATTGTGGATTTTAGTAACTGAGTAACATTAGAATGTTTGTTTATATTATATTATAAATAACATCACACACAGGAATTTTAGTTTAACTTCATATCATTTCCTATCTATCCCAGTATGCAGTTATTGTGTTCCGCATGCTTTACAATATTTCTTAACCTTTGATTTCATTTAGAGTTCGGTAATGGATGAACCCAATTAATAAAGAAAATGTTTTTTATTAAACAAAAAAACTTATTGTTTAATACTGATCATATACAAATATTTTAACATTCTTTGCCTACCAGTTTTGCTAACAAACTGTCTAGCTTTTTTTCAAGGAGTGACGGAAAGTATAAAAAATACTAGTAAATGCAAATTGAAAGGAACATAAAAACATTGTAAACACTCTAGTAGCTAAAGTTTCACGTTTGCATGAAAAAGAAATGGACTTATTGTTCTTAATCATTATCATGCATGCATATTTGTTGTAACCGTATAATGTGATTACTAGGTAGCTGTAATTCAGATGGATTTAGAGAGAGGATGAGGTTTTTCTATGAACCGTTAAGAATAGTACTCTGGTTTCTGTGGAGGTTTCCGCCAGTTTTTAAAACTACTGCAGCTTCCTTGAATAAACGATGTCTATAATCGTTGTCTGAATATGGCATGGAGCTATTTTTCCACTCTAGCGTGTGGTTAGACGTACAGAAATGATGTGCTAAGCCGGAAGAAATACTTCTGTTGTGGTTTACATCACCAACGTGCTCTCTCTCTGTCTGATCTCCAAACTCCATGAAGTTTGTCCGATGTAGACGAGACCACAGGAGTAAGGAACGTAATATACTCCTGGATATTTGTAGAATGGCACCTTATCTTTTGGTAATCCTAAAAAAATGTTTGATGCTGGTGGTTGGTTTGATGATCACTCTGATGTTGTGTGATTTTAGTACTCTATTTGATAAGAAATTGACTTGAAGGGAATCACTACAATAGAAATGTGCTGGGGGTTTGGTACTTCTTGTCTGGGGTTGTCACTGTATAGATATTTTTTGATGATGTTTGGAGGGTATCCATTTTGTGATAATGTTTTGGCTATTAGTGAGATTTCAGTCTGTGTATCCTTCTCTTCTGATATAAACTTATGTGCTCTATTTTTCAACATATGGATAATGCTTAGTTTGTGTGTCTTGTGATGGTTAGAAGCATAATGAAGGTATCTTCAAGTGTCTGTCGGCTTTCTGTAAATAGATAAATTGACACTATTTGATTGTCTTTTTATCAAGATGTCGAGAAAATGCAGATGGTTGTTGTTTTCAACTTACAGAGTGAATTTTATCTTGTTATGGAATTGATTTTATTCACAAACGATTTTAGGTTTTCTAAGCTATCTTGCCATATAATGAAAATATCATCAACATATCTCCATCATATAGATGGTCTAGGGGAGATTGTTGAGAGAATTTCTTTTTCAAGTTTTTCCATGAAAAGGTCTGCACAAGATGGTGATAGCGGACTTCCCATTTCTAGGCCTTCTAATTGTTGGTATATGGTGTTATTAACCTTGAAGAAATTAGACTGAAGGCAGTGTTTAAATATCTGTGTGATGTCTAGAAGAAAGAGGTCTTGAATTATGTTTATTACCTCTTCGACTGGTACATTGGTGAAGAGGGACACAATATCCAGACTGGCTAGTATATCTGTTGGTTCCATCTTAATGGCTTGGAGTTTATTTACAAAATGCTGACTATTCTTGATATAGGATTCTGTTGATCTTATTTTGTTATTTAATAAGTTTACAAGATGCTTAGCCAAAAGGTAAGTTGGGGATGATCTCCCATCAACGAATGGACGGAGAGTATATCCTTTTTATGTACTTTAGGTGTCCCATATAGTCTGCAAGTAACAGGATGTGAGGATTTTATTCTTCTCTTCACCTCTTCTGGCCAAATGTTGCAATTATCAATTAGTTGGTTTGTTTCATTGAGATTTATTATGGTGGGATCTTTGTCTAGGATCTTATAGGTACAGTTGTCTGATAGTAATATGTTTAACTTATCATAATAGTCTTTACAGTTAAGAATGACTGTTGAATTTCCCTTATCAGCCTTGGTAATGATGATATCTTTGTTTTTCTTTAAGTTAAGGATTGCCTTTCTATCATAAGGAGACATGTTGAGAATAGGTTGTTTAGATTTGGCTAGACATAAGATTATGGTACTTTTGAATCTAATAGTGTTGGCTGCAATTTGTGGTAGTGGATATACACCTTTTTCAATTTCACACATAAAATCCATTTTAAGAATGTGCTTTGGTGTAATTGCAAAGTTAAAGCCTTTTTTGAGAATGGCGGATTCATTTTTTGTCAGACTATGATTCGACAAATTGAAAATCACTGTCATCCGGGAGGTTTGTTCTGTGTTCGATATTTTTTCTTGTAAAGTTGATTGAATTTCTTTTTCTTTATAAAGTTTGAAAGTTTTTTCACAACTGCGTTGTATCATTTGATCAATTTGGTTCTATATGGTATATTCTAAATTGTTGGAAATTTCATCAAAGACCCTACGGCTATTAATATCACTTTGATTAAGTTCGTACCTCGTGTTCTGAATCCTTTCCCTTATAAGTACCAATGAATATAAGACCAAAGATAGATTTTTTTTAGCTGATATAGAGTTATATGACCTTTGACTATGAGGAACTTTGGGATGATGGAGAATTCTCTGCAACATTTAAGGAATGTTAGGTGGTTTAGAAGTTTAGCCTTTCTGCATTTTTCTCTTTCCATGCACCGAACTTTGTGTTTCATTAAACTGTTCAAATTAAACATATTTGGTCGTTTGAAAGGTAAGCATAAAAAACTTATTGTCTTATTGTATGTAACTTTGCCTACCAGTTTCGCAAGCAAACTGTCTAACTTTTTCAAGGCATTGACGGAAAAGTATAAAAAATAATACTAGTAAATGCAAATTGAAAGGAACATAAAAACGTTGTGAACACTCTAGTAGCTAAGGTTGCACATTCACGTGACAGAGTGGACTTATTGTTCTTAATCATTATCACGCATGCGTGTTTGTTGTTTCCTCTCTCTAAATCCATCTGAACTACAACTAGCTAGTAATCATATTATACATTTACGACAAACACGCATGCGTGATAATGATTAAAAACAATAAGTCCACTCAGTCTCTGTCACGCGAACATGCAACCTTAGCTACTAGAGTGTTTACAACGTTTTTATGTTCCTTTCAATTTGCATTTACTAGTATTTTTTATACTTTTCTGTCAACACCTTGAAAAAGCTAGACAGTTTGCTAGCGAAATTGGAAGGCAAAGAATGTTAAAATATTTGTATATGGTCAGTATTAAACAACAAGTTTTTTTATGCTTAACTTTCAAACGACCAGATATGTTTAATTTGAAAAGTATTAATGTATTGACGAGTTCTTTTCCTGTATACAGAGAACGAAATAAATTTCTTATTTTCTTGTGTTTTCATGTAAATTAAAGAAAACTCTCAAAGCACAAGTATCATGTAAAGAACAATCTCTACTTTGATGTAAATTTAATTCTTAGGTTAACTGAATTTTATGATTTAAACACCTTATCGGCATAGATGCTCTCTCGCCATGAGAAATAATTGAACTGGCCCTAAACAGAGAAGCCTGGAAAGCCACATATAATAATTAACTTTTTCTCATTCCTATGTATTTAGTTTGTTTCCCTATTTACAAATTGCAAATAAACTAATGATCTGGTCACACATGTGGATCATAACCTAAAATGGAAAACCTGTATCGAAGAACCAAGAAATGAAGTAATTATAATTACTTCATTTGTATACACAATATTTATATATACAATGTGTATATAATGCATAATATTAAATGAATGTTATCTGATGAATTTTTACTCTATTATGCACTGGTTTCCTCAAGAATTCAGTATGGAACATAAAGAGAAGCTTCAGTATCAATGATACTACAATTACCAAATAATACTACTTTTATATATATATATATATATATATATATATATTAAAAAAAAAAATTGAATTAGCCTCAATAACAAGCATAGCACTTTCTGGAAAGATAGTCTACTTTTCCAGATACTCGAGGCAAAATAAAAGCATCCCCCAGCACCATTACACATTTGTAGTAGCAAGAACTCTTAACTCTCTTAACAGAACGTATTAAGACTATATCTTGGATCTATAAGATAGGGGAAACATTGCTCAGTTTTGATTATTTAAGCAAACAAGTTAATAAATAGTAATTATTTTCTTATTAGTGTGTGTTCTCATCAATACTGCTGAAAATAAATTAACACGCATGGTGAACACGTAAGCCTTTACATGTGATTGCTTAGTTTTATCTAGATACTTACGTTGGAGTAAAACAGCACCGAGAAAGGATTAAAAATATTTAATTCTTCCAATATTTTGTATCAGTCCCAGACATCATCAGGGAGTACTACAATATGATACTTTTAACACACACAAAACTAAGGGAAACGTGAACAAAAGACTAGAGTCCTAACTAGGTGGGCCGCACTCTCTGGGCACCTGCTGGCAGCCTAGGATGTAAACAGGGATCTCGAAGTATTAGTGTTTCCCATATTTTGAGAACTTTCATGAAACCATATTTAGATAACCATTTCTGAGAGCAGCTGCAGACTTTAAAAATAGTCTTACTATTCTAAATTTACTGCGATGGAGCATGGTTGTCTTTTCCCAATTGATTCAACAGATGTCAGTAACTTCCTGTTTGTCCATAGTAGGACAACTTACAGGAACAGGGCACTTTACATACTCAATGCAGAGAGGGAAGGGAGCTGATCTTTAGTAGAATGCATGAGAGTATCAAGCTTTCAGTGGGGCCTGAAGGTCATGCAGAGATTATATTTTTTAAGACACTGGCTATTTTTTCTGAAATGCCTCAGACATAGATGATGATAGCACTAATCTTTTTATTCCATCCTCTGTACATTTCTCTCCATTAAATCTCTAATATGAGTTTCTCCCAGCACTCAAGCCTTAACACATGGTATTTTATCATGTTCTAAATATCTTGCTAACACAATGTTAATGTATCGGATTTTGATAATGTGATAATTTTAGCAAGAAAGGAAATTCTTCTGATGTTTATATATATATATATATATATATATATATATATATATAATATATAGTATATAATATCCATGTTTGTTATGATGAACTTGAAGGATTGTCGAATTAAGAGAAATTACCTTAGATTCTTCCCATATCAATAACAGCCTAAGTTTCAATCTCTCTGATGCACACATTGCCTCTGTTCAATACTGGCGCACCCGTGACAACACGTAGTCAACTTTTATTTGGAACTCGAGCTCGCATTACTGTTTTCAAAATGTACTACTGTCTTTTGTACTAGTACCATTAATGCAATTTTTAAGTCTGTTATTTTTTATATATATATTTCTTTGATTGTGATACCTGAAGAAGTTGATCCATTCAATGAAACTAGTAAACTAGTAGTATCTTTTTAAATAAACCATGTCACCTCTTTATCTCTTGGTATCAGTCATTTAAACTAATTAATATATATATATTGGGTTGGCAAATAAGTTCATTCAGTTTTTCAGAGTGGAATGAAACACATTTTTTTTAATATATATAATGCATACTAGTCAGTTATATATTGACCCTCTTTATCAATGACCTCTTGCCATCTGTCCACCAACTTCATTACGCTGCGTTCATAAAACTCCTGAGGTTTACTGGCAAAAAAACTGATCCAGGTGTCTATTGACAGCACCCTCATTAGCGAAGGTTTTTCCCATTCAGAGAATTCCACAACGATCGGAATAAGTGGTAATCAGATGCTGCGAGGTCCGGTGAATACGGAGGAAAATACAGAGAAAACATCCCAGCCAAGACGTAACAATTTACTCTGGTTTGTTAAACGATGCATGATGAAAATCAACTCCTTTCCGATTTGCCAATTCAGGACGTCTTGTGCTAATTGCACAGGCCAGTCACGTTAACTGTGAGCAATATAGTTGAATCAATCATGCTGCCTGATGGTAACACCTCATGGACATCACCTTTATAATCCCACCACACAGAGAGCTGATCTGCTTTGGGTGCATTACCGCTTTCGAGGTTGTTTGCAGCAGTTTGCTCTTGTGCCCCAATGATCTTTTACGTACCACGTTATCGTACACGACCCATTTTTCATCTCCCATAATCACCCACTTCATTTTCTTGGTGACGTCGCAACGAATCACAGATGGATATGCGAGAAGTCATATTGGCCTCATTTAATTCATGCAGCACCCAAACATTGAGTTGTGAAACATATCCCAGCTTGTGCAAATGGTTTTCAATGCTTGTATGGGATATGTTCAGTATTGCAGCAATCTCCCACACTGTTTGTGACGGATTTTTGTTGACGATATCCTTCACAACACTCGAATCAACCTCAGTCAGGCGACCGGCGCATCACTGACGTCAAAATCTCCAGAATGGAATTTGGCAAACCACTTTTGGCATACGCATTCTGTTAAGGTACCATCCCCATATACGCTGCATATTTTTTTTTTATGGGCCTCAGCAGCTCGTTTGCCTTTTTTGAAATAAAAAAGCAAAATATGCTGGTAATGTGAATCATTTCCTTCCATTTCTAAAAATATGTTAAACACATGCAATGAAGTAGGCCGAACGAAAATTCACTGAGAGGTTATGTGAAATGTCGCCTTTCAACTGTGCAATAGCGACAGGCGAAGCGGCATAAACCAGTACTAACACATAAACCGAACGAGCTTATTTGCCAACCCTGTGTGCGTGTGTGTGTGTACATCCCTCGATTAGTGCACCTAATGTGTTCTTTAAAACAGGTGCATTAATTGAATATAATAACCTATGGGGAAAAGTTTAATTCTTTCCTCAAATTTCTTTTTTGAACCTTAATTTTTTTTATAAAACAATTAAGGTATGTCTCAGGGCCTAGTTAAAGGAAAACGATGAAGCTGAAAGACAATAACACATATTCAGAATATAAATTTCATTATTCTACTTCTTAACAAAGAATTGAGCTAATGTAGTTTGGCAGGCATTTTGTTTCTTTTTTTCATATAACCAACGGTATGACCCTATTGCCTCTTCTACAAATTTTACTGCTTCTTTCTTCATCAGGGTCAGCCTCTAAGCATTGCTGCTTAAAAACTCTGATTGGAAAAAAAAATATTTTCAAATTGTTTCTGTAAAATCTCTTTGGGCTGAACACTAGTGGTTAAATTTTCTTCATATTCTTCGGGATCTTCCCACTATACATCTAAATTTAGCAGGTCAGAATCACTCAATTCTTCAGAATGAGATTGAATTAACTGTTGGATGTTATCATCGAAGGGGAGAAAGAAAAAGAAGGACGTACGAATTGGTTGCCAACATGCGAAATCACGTGCTTTATAGATAAAATTTCCCAACTGTTATACAAGCAAAATAGTTACCACTTTAAAAACTACAATGATCATAAAAGAGAAGTTAATTTTCTGACGTGTAATAATAAATGACTCATCCCAGAAGACAGATTGATTACCCTATTATCGGAATGGATTCTCCTTTTTTGTGACGTGCACGGAAGTGTCGAAGGGCCTCGAATCTGTGGGCGTACTATAGCAGACGACATAAACTTTGGCAGTAAAGATTTGGAACATAGTGTACATGGAAGTATTGTAATATGCCATTAAAAATAACTTTGTAAAATGTTTTAAATCAGTAACTAAATTATTTCATTCTGGTGAGTGATTTTTTTAAAATAGTTAGCCATAAAAATGTATAGATAGAAAATTTTTAAAATCTGTAATATTTATTTTTAAGATGTATATGGGTGCACTAATCGAATTTGGGTATCAAAAAAAAAATGACACACTAATCAAGGGATTACTGCATATATATGTGAAATATTCTAGGAAAGTGAGTAACTGGAAGATATTGACAAAACCACAAACATAGATTGTTGATAATGTCATGTGGGAATGGTATTAGCAGCAAAAAGTAAGGAAGATTCCCATGACAGGTTGACTAATTAGAGAAAATAATACTTCCAGGAAAAAATTAACATAAGCTCAAACTGCATGTATAGTTTAGATGATTGTATAGGTTTCAAGTAGCATTATTGAATCAGGAATGGCAACAGCCTAGGAAACAAAATGCATAAGCTTCAAGAATAGATGATGTAAAATGATAATGACCTAATCATGGTAAATGAAATGTATCTCCAACAATCCACAGCCCAGAAACTACATTTTATATTGCAACAATAGGCCTAATGGCAGGCAAGGCAGCATGGGTATCTTTATCGTTAGCAAATGCAAACTGAGCATAGTGAAAGTGAAAAACCCTCAGCTGCTAGTAATGTGATCACAGGAGTAGAAACCCAGACATGCTAGAAATTAACTCTGTGTAAACCTACCAGCTACTTGAGACTGAAGCGAAGATACTAGACATGAAATGAACAGTGCTAATAGCAGGAGACTTAAATACTAAGCACCCAGCCTGAAAAAGCAGGACCACTAATCGGAATGTAACATCCTCAATGATTTCCTCTCCACAAGGAATACTGCAATTATGGAATGTCTAATCCCCTCCTTTCCACATATACACTATAGCATGCCCCAAAGTTTTAGACATGCCATATTCTGAAACATCACTCACCAATACAGGCTAGATATGGTGGACGACCGTAATCCAGTACTACTTCACTTAATCTTAGAACAGGAAGATACTCCTTATCTATCAGCAGTCAATAGAGGAAAACTACCTAACACACTAAGTTTTCATAGACCCAGTCCTAACTATCAGATTATTAACATTTCAATAAACAATGTGGAAAAACAGAACAACCACCTTCCAAAGCTGCTACTTCCCCAATACCATGCTCAAACACACACTCTCCAAGAATCTCATCTGTGAAAAGAACATAGCCAGGCACCTGTTTCGTAGAGCTTTGGCCATCGAAGACCAACAAACCCTCAAGAGCTCTACCAATTCAGTCCAATAGGCACAGAGGGACCATCAGAACTAACAGTAGAAAATGAAACTGCTATCCTAAACACCAAGGATCACTTGGTGTTTAGGATAGCAGATAGACGGAAGATAAAGGCTCTCTGAATAGACTGCAAACCCCTCACCCAAATCCATGGTGAAAGTATCATGATGGTGAGAAAACAGATGCTGTCATCACTGCCAGTATAAAAAAAGTGGGAGCCAAACTACACACATGCAGACCTAGATTTTCAGGTAAGTTTGCGCCAGCATACGTTTTACACTGAAACGCACAAATATCCCAAATCACACCAAAGAACATCACCAACTGAAATACAAGAAATAGTAAAGAACAGGAAAGCACCATGCCCAGGTGGGATTTCTAACACATTCATCAAAATAACTACCCCATAAAGCCATTATGCACCTTGTAGCTTTCTTTAATACAATCCAACAATTTCACTGCTTACCACCATGCTGGAAAGAAGCTGATATAATCTCGAAATGAGAGTAAACGAAGAAGTTCCATCCAAACTACTGCCTATTAAACCCAGTACCGTCGACAGGATGTAGCATAAAGGCAGCCTGCCTCATGACGTGGCTTAATAAGGGCACTTGTTCAGCCATATTGCAGTAGGCGCTGTCGCTACACTAGTGCAGAAAGAAGATTTTCCAAGCTTAAACTAAAATTATTTGCAAACAGCAATAACCCAAGAAAGGTCCTGGACTGTTGTGGGACAGATATTCCTCGACTTCACTTGACGCTCCAGTTGATCCCACAGATGTTCCATAGAGTTGAGATCAGGTCTCTGGGGAGGCCAGTGAAGTGTGGAAACATGTCCACAAACCAAGCAGTTACAGCAGCCGCCTTAAGAGAGAGTGCATTGTCTTGCTAGAGAAAACAATGGTCAGTTCTATAGAAATGCCACAATGTAAAAAGTACTGCATTGGCCAGAATGTTCAGATATCTGAGTTCAATGTTCATGGCAACACAAATACATTTGAGGTCTAACCAGGAAAAATATGACCATACCATCACACTGCCACCTATGAATTTCATTAGGGTTACGTGCTCTGGTCAGAGAAGTTCACCAGGCATTCGCTACACCCACACTGTCTGTATGTTTGGTAAAGGATGTAGTGCAATTTCTCACTCCATAACACAGCTTTCCAAGCTTCCACATCCCATAGTGCATGCACTTATCACTGAAGAAGATGCTACATGTTGGTTCAAGTAATGTGGGGCTAGCATACTACAGTCCTACCATGTTGTCAACCTCAGTTCTTAATGTTATTGTGCAGTTGATAACCAGAACTCTGCATTCAACATGTGGGCCGACGAATTGCAGATTTTAAATATTATCCTTTGTAGTATACTATGATCATGTTCAGGAAGTGTGGTAGGTCATCCACTGTAGGGAGCACTTGCAGTTGACTCCATGCACTTCTATCAGAGTATGGTACTACTGATTGATGTGGGATGGCCCTATTTGTCAACAATTCACTGAACAGATAGGCTCGCAACATGCTATCCTATCACGACGTCTCTTTTAAACTCTGGCAATTCCCTTCTTGCAATCATTTCACAGGAGCGTTTCATTTAACTAATCGTTCCAATTTATACCCTAGAAACATGACTTGCTACATGGAACGATGCATCTTGCCCACTGCAGGGTCTGTTTATTCTTTCCAAGCAGTGTTTAATATTGATTTTATTTAGTTAAATACTAAATATTGCTAAAAAGAACAATAAAAGAAAACTGTAGGTGAGACTTAGCTCTTACTCCTTTGTTAAGTGCACACAACCTTAAGCTACACAGATGTCCCCTGTCCTCTACCCACCCACCTTCCATACAAAGAAAAAATTCATATTGATAACATAAAAGAGCTTCTTCAAAGGTTTACATGACTCAGAATAAGAGTAAAAACAGGGGACCACATACCATACGTCTAAATATCTAAGATATAAATCAAGGTAACAAACTGTTAAATAAAATATGTTCGATCCTCATATCCTGACAAACATACCTTAGTAACAATGAAACCAAAATACAGGTATCCCTCAATTAACGCGGTTAATTAATCCCTCAATGTTACTGCATATATCAAAATCATGATAATCAAATCTAATAATCAATGGTAAAAAATACAATTCGTCCATGATCGATTACTATATTAATAATTTGTTTTATATGGTACTCTTTTAGAAAAGATAAAAAATGAATGCAAAGTATATGTTTAATAAATACTTGTACCTACATTATTTACTGCAATTTTTTTTATCAAAAAAGTTATCAAGAGTCGTTTGAACAGTTTTAGTTTTTTTCTTATTGGCATAAATTCTACGATAACAAGCAAAATGACTCTCCAGACCTCGGCAATATACATGATTTCATAGCCGAATATAGCAACTACAAGAGTTTCATGCTGAATATATAGAAATTAAAGGTTTCGGCAGATGCAAGCATAAGCAACCTTATGGGCAACTCATCGTAAAGGTGGAGTAAGCTTCAGATCACTTTCCTTAAAATTTTCCATATTTTCAGTTACATTCTAGAAATCATTGGAAAAAAAAAAAAAAAACTAATTTAAGTTAAGGGATATTACATCCCATATTGTTTCTTAGCCGAATAAGAAACTCAATCACCGAACTTTATATAGTTTCTATATTCGGCATGAAACTCTCCGAGTTTCTTATTCGGCTAAGAAATAATATGGGATGTAATATCCCTTAACTTAAATAAGTTCATGTCGCCGAATTGAAGCCTTTGGCTCTTCATATAATTAGTAAAAAAAACTAAACCATACTATACTGACATCAGAGGTCGCGGTATCTCTCAGATGCAATTTACTGTCAAATATCACAAACCTTTATATAACATGATTTAAACCAAACTGGCAGCAAAAAAACAGTGCGGAATATCACTCGTAACATATGAATGCACAGCTACTCATGACCTACAAGCTATACACTGAATTGTGTAAGAATATTCATATTAAACAATTTGAATGTATCTGTCAGAGCAGCTGAGAGCTCCAGATGGTTAAAGGCGTGTTAATCAAAACTCTTGCCGCAATTAATCACAGCACGTTAAGCAAGGGATACCTGTACAGTAAATTCGGGTTAACTGAGGCATCGATGCTTATTTGGGCCAACTTGTTGCTTTATCAGGACATTGGCTATAGATGTGCAGTGACTTGCACAGAGAATGTTGCTGTCAGTCAGCACCAGAATACAGAGTAGCCACATAGGATTAAGAAATTCCACATGTGAGAACAGGATGCATTGTTCTTCGGAGTATAAAAAGAAGAGTGGAAACATACCAAACACATAAGTTTAACATCATAAAACCAAGATTTCACAGCTCATGACAGTTTGTGTGTGAATGAGGGGGAAAGAACTTTGGATCATTCCTTGGAAGGATGAGAGAAATCAGATTCGTCAGTGAGAGATCACAATGCCTAAGTGTTATTACTATAATAAGGCATAATGACCCAGAACGATCCCCCTTTGATGATTCCCTGGGATCCAAGGAACTCATTAATTTAAGAACTTTGGTATATGAAACTAGAAAAAAAAAATTATAAAAATAGAAATGAAAATGAAACATCCTCATGGGAAAATTATGAAGTAAAATAATTTAGCTATTTAAGCATAGCTTTTAGAAAAAGGAAAAATTAAGCATGGAAATAAATAATACAATAAGTAAAGCTAGCTGAATAATTTATATGAATAAAATGATCCGAAAATGCACCTTTCACAATGAATTACTGACTGCTAATTGGAAGTTATAATAAAATTAAATGCCAGATGAAGTTATGAGGAAAATTAGGAATGAAAGATGTCATAAAAAGCATATTGTTATATATATATATTCTCTCCTTGCAAGTCTTATAATTTTCATAAGTCCCTTTGAACTAATTAGCTGTCAAAGTACTAATTACTCTGGCAACCCATTCTAATTATTCACCACACTTCAAACAAAAATCTAGTCCTTGACTTTGCCATCCATATTTATATATAACTTCCAGGATGTTCAACCCACGATTCTCTCCCTTCTAGACATACTGAAAAATTTCCTCTCCATCAAATACCAAAAAATTCCTTTAATAGCATGTGATATCAGCCTAATTTTCATAATTCCACAAGTTTCAATCTATCCTCATAGGATACATTCCACAAGACACCAGCTTATCCACTTGAATCTGGATCCTCTGCACAGTGTTCTTTTCTTGGAAAAAACCCTGGACACAGAACAGCCTAGACGTAACTGAATGTGCTCCATGGAAAATATCAAATTTTAAAAGATTTTTCTGAACAAGAAGCAAGAAATATTTCTTTGTAATCGGGATTTTCTTTCTTTTTTTTGGGGGGGGGGGGTATAATCAATAACTATATCATTTAATTTTTAATACTATTTCAACAGCATATAATCCCAATAAGTCCACCCAAATCATCCTAATGGAGCCCCACTTTTGCTATAGGTGGAATGCATATTAAAGCTATATAAATGCAGGATAATAGCTGCTTTCATCTTGATTGGTAGTGTATTTCTTAATATCCAAGTGATTCTTTGAGCTATTTTGCCTGACTTTGTGCTGTTCTCAAATTCAAATCATTAACTATACCAGTATCTTGCAGTCTAGTTCTGTCAAGTGAAATACATAGTTGTTAATCATACTTACACTTGGATACAATGAAATGACAATCAAATTATTTATGGTGACAGTTTCAGTCTATTTAAATCACTGCATGCTCTTTAGTTAACTATAACTAAACCCACTTTTGCATTATCAGTAAACAACAGGATGTTCTGTCTTAAATATTAAAAACGAGTGTCACCTCCTTTTATGGATTAGGACGAGGGGCAATGTTTACCAAAACCGGTATTAAATTGAAGGAAAAAGATGCAAAGAAGTTGGAAACATGATTTCACTATTTAGTAAATCCTTGCTATTATAAAAAGTGATAGGCTTCTTTAATGCAGAATACTCCTACCAGGAGCTTCATTAACACTAATCTCAACATAGGGTAATCACACGAACCATTACAAAAACAGAATTAATCATTAATCTGAAAATTTTTAAGGCAATTTATAATTACATTTAAAAGAAATATGTAATGCACTCGATCAGATCTGGAAAAGGAAACAATCCCGAAATTATCAAAATAGTGAAAATCTAACTCTCAGGGGACCCTGTAACCCCTAGAGAGCGCGTCCCCTGGGTGGCGGATAGGGGAGCCCACCATGTGTGTGTGTGTGTGTGTGTGTGTGTGTGTGTGTGTGTGTATATATATATATATATATATATATATGGTGGGGTGGTCCGAATATACTGAATAAGGACTCATGGACCAACAGGGCCATAAGAGGCAATCATCTTGATTGTAAGGGGAGCGGCACTCCAATGGACCCCTAGCTGGATCTATCCTCTCCTTCTTCTACTTTGAGGAAGACCCACTTACTTTAATCTTTCCTATAAGGCCTTATCAGCCAACTCTTCTTACTTTATGACCCTTGTGCTATTAGAGTACTCGAGGGCCATGGGGTCTTTTCATTTCTGGCCTTACAACTATGTCCTCTCTATAAACCTTACTATATTTCTTCTATAATCTACCCTTTCCCCTTCAAAATACCCTATTCCTCCTATGGGTTTAAATTCGGAAGAAGGCGAGTTCAGAAGCCTTAAGGTAGCAGCCCTACCACTGAACTATTCCATCGTCAGGCTAGTCCCCTGACATGGAGAACATAACCATACTTGTAAGCTGACAGAAAAAGATAATCGGATTGAATCTATGGGAAACGACCCTGGAATGGAAAAGGGAAAACGAAAATGGAAACAACAAAATATAATACACATAGCAAACTGGAATGTAAGAGGAATAGCATATAAAGAAATAGAATTAGACCAGTTATTAAATGAAAGAAATTTTAAAATAGCAGTAATCACTGAAACAAAAAAGAAAGTAAAAGGAACTATGAGAACTGAAAATTTTAATGTGATATACAGTGGAGTCGACAGAGACCAAAGAGCACAAGCAGGAGTCATGATTTGGATTCATAACTCCCTTTCAAAACAGTTAAAACATTATAAATTATGGAATGAAAGAATAATGGAAGCTAGAATAAAAATAGATAGAGGCTATTTAACAATAATTGGTTTATATTCCCCAGAAGAATGAAGAAAACAGGATAATATTGATTTTTATAATCAGCTGCAAAACATATATAATAAAATAAATAAAAATGATTACATAATTTTAGCAGGAGACTTAAATGCAAGAATTGGAAACACGAAAATTAATAATAATATAGGAATACGTGGAGAACATACTCTAAACAGAAATGGTAAAAAATTGATTGACTTTGTAGTTTACAATAACCTAAAAATAATGAATTCCTTCTATAAATTAAATCATGAGCTATCATATACAAGAGAGATAAACCAAGGGTCCGACAGGGATGTCCCCTCTCAGCAACTCTTTTTTTTAATATCTATTAAATGAAATAATAATAAAATGGAGTAAAAATTTACATCAAGGAATTAAACTTTCACCTACAGTTAACTTAAACACTCTCCTCTTTGCAGACGACCAAATAATAATTACAAATTCTGAAGATAACTTACAGAAAGCTATTTTAAATCTAAATGAGATATTCAAAGATTATGGTATGATAATATCAACGGAAAAATCAAAAACTATGGCCTTTAAAGGACAAGATCCAGCAAGAACTAAAATAGTATTAGGTAACAAGATCTTAGAACAGGTGAATTCATTTAACTACCTAGGATGTATGATCACTTATGAAAATGAAAAAGATATAAACATAAAAATAACAGGAGTAATTAACTCTATATTTAAACCAAACCTAGTTCAAAAACAAACTAGGCTAAAAGTATACAATACATTATCCCTACCGGTCTTAATGTATGGAAGCGAAATCTGGACAATAAAACAAAAAGACAAACAAAGATTAACAACAGCAGAAATGAAGTTTATGAGAAAAACTGCAAAGTATACCCTATTTGATCACAAAAGAAACGAAGATATTATGAAAGAATTAAACCAAGAACCAGTAACTGAAAAAATTAAAAAATATAAACATGGATGGATGGCAAAGAATGAAAACAGAAAGATTACCAAAACAAGCCTTAAAGTAAAAGCCATTAGGAAAAAGAAAACCAGGACATCCTCCTAAACGATGACTTCTAAGGCTGGAACAGGCCATACTAGGCCTAAATCCTTGATACGTATGATGATGATGATGAATGAAAATTTAATGATCAAATCATACACCTGTGTACATATGAAACTGTCCTATGTTTGGTTTTCTCCATTAGACAAAAATTCGGTATGATATTATTATTCCTGACATATCCAAGGAGTCCGAAGACTCATCGCGGGAGGATACCTACAACTATCTCAATGATAATTTTTTTTAGATGTTGCCACAAACCCAAGTTATACTTGTCAATCAGAGAAATAGTGAACAAATATAGTTTGTTTTTCTATCTGACGATAAGAAAAATGAATGGCCAATTACGTTCTTGCAGAGGCCAGCAACGTGTCACAACGGCAAGCGCAAAATGAAACGTATACAACAGTACCTAAAAATAGTGCTAAAACATCGAGATTGGACCACTTAATACGTTAAAAGTAAATATTATTTGAACTTCCTGAGGCGAGAGTACTCTTCAAATACTAAATCAGCCAATGCTGTTATAGTAGCCTGTAACCGAAGTCTATTAATACGCCACCTATAAATCAAATCCGGGCAAGTTTGCTATTTTACAAAAGAGTACTTGCTCATATCAATTATAAAAATGGAGAGGTATAATTCGAAAGTTTTTTTCAGTTTTTCAACTGGATATGCCTAAACACAGGATGGTAACAAAACCGTGTCCTAAATGTAAGCAGCACTTACCTGTAGCCTGTAAAGCCTGTCCTTGTGGACACATATTCTTTGTGACAAGGCGACCAATCAGTATTCACAAAATTGGAGTGAGGAGAAGCTCACAAGAAGGAGAAGTGAAACGGAGACGTACAGAGAGAATTAGAAGAGAAAGGCCTCATTACTTCAATGCTTTAGAAATAGAAAATGAACTAAAACGACTTAAAAGCATTCAGAGGACAAGACAAAGAACCGAAAACAGCACGAGTAGCAGTACTAATGATATGGAAGGAGAAGGATCCAATAGCGAAGAGGGCGGTGTGATTATCACACATAAAAAGCGAGGACGCCCTAAAGGACCGCCGAAGTCCGACAAAAATGAAAAGGTAATCGAAAGAGAAGAGGATATGTTTATAAACATTCCAAAAGAAAAAGAATTGCAATATTCAATCATTCTTGCAGAACTCAACAGAAAAATGTGCGCACAGCGGTTTCACGTGTAAACCCTTATTCTCATTTTATTTGACATTAATAAGAATGCGAAAGTGGATTTCACATTAATAACTATGTAAGTTATCTTTTTGGCACTAAGATTTACCGGTGCTAATTATTTTTTCATTGTTTGTTAAAGTCAACGCCTATGTTTCCAGACAGTCACATAAACAGTTTTTGCATTTAAAGGTGTCTTTTTCTTCACCTAGTAAACACCATTTAAAGTATTCATATAGTAATTGTTTAAAACGCAGCGGCTTTCAGAAAATAAAGTACATCATCAAGAGAAATGTTATATTAATTTTTCATAGTCGTTAAAATAAAAAGAAATGCGTAAAGCTTTTGTAAATAACCAAACTTTGTTACCGTTGTAAGAATACAACTCTTATGCAAGTATGAAATAAATGCAAAATATGCGTAAGCTATTTAAGCAGAACTCGATTCCTCCTGTTATACATGAATTCGCTGAAGTGTAAATTTCCCTCGAAATGAAAGCACCCATTTTCGATAATTTTATGCAAATGAATTGTTTATTTATAGCCTCACTCTAAACCAATACTTTCCGAGATTGAAATCTAATGTGCTTTTAACCTCGCAGTCGCCCTCCTGTTTTATGTATAAACAAAGTGACATGGATGACACTTGTGTGATAATTTGAAATTTAAGAAGGTGCAGTAATAGGCATAATTCCGATATCCCATGAAGGCTCGGGCCGTGGTCCTACGTTAGCTCCAGTTACCAGTCGCATATCCTTTTCTACCAATGTGGGATTATTCAACACTTGGTCTATCCTCGTAGTACCAGGTTCTAGTGAGTACTTTTTGACCACTCCATGTCATAGCTATTAAAAATAATACAGATACACATTATTTTGGGCTAAAATAATTACACAATATCCACACAACCATGATCCTGCAGAAAAAATTTTTAATCATGTTTTAGAACTTTTTAATATAAAGATACTACATTTTTAATTTAAATATCCTTCACTGTAGTAGATCCATTTTTTTGTCAAGTCATATTCTGGATATCAGATTACAAATGACATCCTTAATTCTCATTAGGAAATGTTTCATTTTAGGTAATGGGAAGGACAATATTCTTCATATTTCTTTAGCTCTCCAAGTATAAAAAAAAAAATCCTTAGTTATCACATATTTACACATTTCCTACTGATCTCTTTCGAATGAATTCAAGCAAACCAATTTGTCAAAAAGAAAATTTTAAAAATATTTTTTCCCCCCAATAATGTGAACAGAAAACATGTTTTTGTGTTCCAGATTGTTCCTGTTGTAGATGCTGCAACTTCAATACCTATAACAAGAAACTTGGAATTGACTATAGGAACTATAACAGATAACTACTACCTAAACATCAACGAAATCACAACCTCAGGAAAGCAGTGAACTTTGAGAATTTATAAATGCTACCTAAATAGCCAGCATACTGCTTTCTCAATACTTTTGTTTACATGTTTTTCATAGTAAACATTGCATTTTATTAGAGAAAGTGGAGAAACCATTCAAGGAATAAGTAGTGGTAACTTTCCTTCCATTTTTGTCCAACGTTTGGATATAATCCGTCGATGCACAGCATTTCAGTTTCTACCTTTTGGGCTAATTATGCACAAATTCTCAGACTTAAATAATGAGAGAAACTAAAAAAAAAAGTTCAAGGAAGAGTATATCTAACCCCCACTGCTAGTACTTATGCTGATATTTACACTATATTAAGTGTAAATATCAGCTTCCTTCTCCAGTTTACATCAATCAAGCTAGAAGGTATATTCAGAAATTGCTATTATCAATGTTCTTACACAAATGTCATTTGTGTTGGAACATGGATAACAATTCCTGAATATTATGACCTATAAGCAACAGCATACCACATTAATGTATACCATACTGCAAACATTTCTCTTACTATTATGAAACACCCTACTTTTATCCAGTCCTGTGGCATAATAATTATGCCAAATGAAATACCCACCTTAAATTTACTCTTTTCCATGGTCTGATTACTGTATCGGCTGATCATACCTGCTACAATCAACTCACAAAACAACTCACTTGAAATACCTGACCAATATCCAAGACTTGCGCTGGAGTACAGGTGTGCAGTCTACGGGAAAACAATATCACCCAAGAACGAAGGTAGCTTTACACTTGTCACAATGCAACCTAAAATGTCTACAAATACATTAGCACCCTTAAATGTGATTTTGAAAGGGTCAAAGGCAAAAAGCATTCAAACAAAAATGAAACTGTACCATCACAGCACTCTTCTCCTCCTGCAGGGATAATCATAGCAAAATACTTTCCACAAATGCAAGAACAGTTCATCACCATGCCTCCCCTCCTCATAATCAGAAAAGTCACAGGAATCCTGAATTTCTTGCCAATCATACTTCAGAAATATTTTTGTTTTCATTCATTACCTAAACGTCAGGAAGCAAATGCTTATGTGCAAAAGTTAACTTTGCCTCAGTATCCCATACTGTGTGTGTTCCCCACTTGCTAGAGGTTACAAACTACTGTTTGTCGATGCTCTGATGAAGGATTAAAAACAAGAATATAATTTCTTTCCAAGAATGACCATTTCTCTAACCAAGCAAAATTAAACTTGCTACAACACCACATCTTGTAGTATCCCTTCAGCTGTGCTTCAGAATTAGCACTATGTTCTTTTCAATATTTCTTATTCATCTGTATATAGCAAGTAGCCTATATTCATTCCAAAAAAGGGGATGAAAATTTGGTGTGAAGTGGAGCTAACTGGATGAAATATATGGTAAGATGATTGCTATAGATCTGGCAGTTCAGCTGCTGGGAATGCTGAAATGCACTATCACCCATTATTCAGTACCCATCAGGGATAATTTTGAAAATTACCCCAATGGGTACTAAACAAACTAATCATTAGTGATGATTTAAATTATCTAAACATTTACTGGATAGAAGAGAAATCTCATAAGAATGAAGGGAAATTTATTAAGCTGTTGTGAGACAACTTTCTCAAGCAACATGCAAAAGAAGGAACTGGAGGTCAAAGAGTGTTAGATTTCATCACAGTATCAGAAGTGGAGTCTCAATTGATAATGGCTATTTTACCATTAATCGATGACATTGATCATGCTGTACTATTCTGAGATGTAGCAAACTATAAAGATGGTCCATTTAGTATACGTTACATGCTAACTACAAACCTGGAAATTATAACACACACACACAGTAGCATCTTTGAAATCTCATGGAAAGATATTAGCAATGCAAATGCATGAGAAACTTCGAAAAGGCGCTTAAATGAAGCAGTATCTGAATGTGTCCCTAAATCTAGTACCTCATTACACAAGAGATAAATAAGAAAACATGGAAAGAATATCGGGAGAGGAGTTATGAAATACATAAAGCACAGGCCAGAAAATTTACAAGTATTGTGCAGAAAGCTAAACAGAGCAGCCTGAACAGCCAAAGAGAATAACTAGTGAGTGTCAATAGTACCCTTTGTCAGAAGCTGATGATAAAGACCAACATATCTAATTACTGATCTGTCAGTATCTCTAGAGTTCCATGAAGATTTTAGAGAAGTTGGCAAGAACTTGCATATAGAAATGAGTTGACAAACTATACACAGCATGGGTGTACTAACGGAAAGTCATGTTTTAGCAATGTGCTTATATCTTATAAGTGTTATGAGTGAGTTGGATGAAGGGGAAGGAAATATTATGAATACTGTTGGACTTTTCTAAGGCATTTGATAGAATAACACATGAAAGGCAGCCGCATAACTGGAGAAAACATGATTGGAATATAAGCTATTGGGTATGAATCTGCTAGATTCATACCCCACATGACCAGTGGTGTGCCCAGGGATCAGTCCTTGGACTAATTTGGCATGATGAGATTTCTAACAGTATATTATTTTGAAAAGATTATGCTACAAGAAATTGATGAGGCAAGGGATCTTGGGGTAATGGTGGTCAGCAATTTGAAGTTGAAAAATCAGAAGTTCAAATACAACTCAGAGAATAATGACAATGTTTAAACAAATAATGACATAAGGATGTCATTTTGCCTCTTTACAAGGTCATGATACAACTGAACTTGGACAACCATGCACGGATTTGGAGGAGATAAAGAAGCTGTGGAAAGGATGCAAAGAAGAGTACAAGATTGTATTGAGATTATGGAATGCAAATTACAAGGATCGATTAAAAGTATGTGAACTTCAGAACCAAGTAAAAGGAGAAAGAGTGATGTGACAAAGATCTATCAACTGCTGAATGGGTGTTGTAGATGTTATAAAACTAGATTTTTCTCTCAGAGTAGTGAGCGAGTGGGACATTTTGCTTGCTGAAGTGGTGAGTACATCAGACGTGAATGAGTTTTAAGAGAATGCATGACAGCTGGTGTGGATGATATATGGCTGACCTCAATGACACCCTGGAGGTCACCGGGAGTTGGATGAGAAAGAGAGTCACTTTGACTCTCAAGAATCATGGAAAAAGCAATCGAAGAATTTGTTTGCTATCTAAAGGCCCACTAGCTAATCAAGTGTAATAAGATTCCACCATTTTGCTAATATTATACAAATCACAACCTGCTGAATCTTGTACTACTGCTTATACATTTCAGGTGATGTGTACTCCCCCAAAAAATAATGCTATCCAAAAGAGGATAATCTAGTTAACTGATGAGCCCTCTCATTCACTATACTTTTTTTTACAGATATTTCTATGTTATGCTTCTTTAATAAGCACTTTCCTTGAAAATGTTTTGTTCAGCTGGTAGTCAACATCCATTTACTGTAGCTTCAAACTCTAGTGAATCAATTCTAGTCATCCTTCTCTTAAATCTGCATGTTTTTGGAACACGAGCCATTTCCTCCAATCATTACAACCTTGAGCTGATCACAAAAACATGTTGACATGATCTCGCAAACCACAGTTCCAATATCTGTGCAATAGGTTTTGCAACTTTTATTTATTTATATTTTTTTAATTGACTACTTGAAATTTTGCCATCTGTGTAATGGAATAAGAGGCAGATCAATAATATTCAGAGATGAGCCTTAAACATTCTTGTAATAAAAGCAGTCAGTTGTTGTTGCAGTATTTGCCTTAAACTGTTTTGCAACATAAAAGAAACTTATCCTATTTTCTGATATATATAAACATAACCTGGTCATATGACACATTAAGTTCCAGACCAACACTGTGTAGCAAATCAATTATCTCCCCCATAGACAACATATAATGGTTTAATCCCATTTTAAGCAGTCATATGCATGCAGAAATGATGTAAATAAAGCATTTGTTGGTTTCAGATGCGCCAACAAAAAATTTTAAATAATTTTTGCAACGAAAAGTTATTTTGAATAGCTTATCTTAAAGGAAACATGGCAATTAGTTTGGTCATTAAGCTACATTGTTTTGTTTTTACCATTTCGGAAATAAGATTCTATTATATAATGAAACCTGTGGAGTATTCGTAACTATAAATTCACACGTATACCACAGCAATTAAATTTTAATAATATGTAAGTATTTCATCTTAGGTATCTTAAGACATCATCAGTACAGTCATTACAAACAATACTAGGAATTACATTCAAAGGAAAGTTAGTGCACATTCTTACACTAAGATTGTGCACTAACTTTGGAATCCCTCTATGCATACTATACAGTAGTGTGTTTGAGGACCCCCCCCCCCAAAAAAAAAAAAATTAATTCAGCTGTCATTAATTAAAATATATCTGATAAATTTATTTCATCAGATATATTTCTTGAACAAAAACAAAATGGTCCATTTCCACTTCTATCATAAACCAACTTTTTCAGGTCGTTACATCCACAATTCATCAGCTCGCCATCCTTCACAACTGAGAATAATGATTTCCCAAACTTCTGGAATGGTGAGGCAGTCATTTCGGTTCACATTGAGTCTCTGGAACACCTAGAAGATAGAATTTTTGCTCTTGAACCAAAACCAAAAATATGGCTACGGTATGTGGATGACGTCTTTGCAGTCTGGAGTTACTCTGAACAAGAACTATACTCATTTCAAGATAAGATCAACAATTTTCATCCTCGCATCAAATTCACACAAGAAAAAGAATCATCACTAGGTATCTCCTTTCTTGATATACACATACAACAAGATGGTTCCATTTCCACTTCTATCATAAACCAACTTTTTCAGGTTGTTACATCCAACAATTCAATGGCTCACCATCCATCTCAAAAATATGGCATCATAAAATCTTTGCTATCCAGATCACACGAATTTTGTTTCTCTGAAGAATCTTTAAAACAACAATTGGAAATTAATAAAGATACAGCTTTGAGTTATATTCTTTTGATTTATTAATCGACCATAAATATTAAAAGATCTACACAACTGTGAACAAGTTTCACCAGCTATTCTGTCTGGCTTCTTCAGGACAAGAAAGTCAGTACAATAATGTTTACTAGTAAAAAAGAAGAATGGAGTAGCATAGTCAAAACAAGTAAAATTAAAACCGACGTGTAACATCATACACATGGGGCCTCAGTCATTGTTCGTTGAGCGAGTTGTATAGTTTTCTTGTTGTGCGAGGCCAGATTTGTGTGGTTTTCAATGAACAATGACTGAGAATCCATGCATATGATGTTACGCATCAGTTTTAATTTTACTTGTTTTGACTGTGCTACTCCATTCTTCATTTTTATTAGTAAACGTTATTGTACTGACTTTCTTGTCCTGAAGAAGCCAGACAGAATAGCTGGTGAAATTTCTTGACAATTGTGTAGATCTTTTAATATTTATGGTCAACTAATAAACCAAAAGAATATAACTGAGTTTCAATTTTTTTTTTTTTTTTTTTTTTTTATAATAAATTTAGTTTAATCCTTTATCCAAGTGTGAGCAAACAAAGTTTGCGCCAGAAAGTATCTTCAGGACTAGGGTAAGGTGATACCACACCAGGGCAACTCGTTGCAAAGGTGTAGCAAGCTACCAACACTCCTGTCTCGTATCTCCTTTAATGCAAAACACATCTCCTTGCGGATATGTCTAATGTTATGCATTAAGGGAAGGGCCACTACCCAGACTAGTTTCGACCTTTATTGAGGTCTCTTCAGTGGGAGCCAGGCCCAAGCTGAGATACCAGGCAGAAGCATTCACAGGTCATCTCTACCTATAGGAGTTGCCAAATGGTGTGCCACCCTTTTATATAAATTACTCTGGATTGAGTTTCAATGTTAAGTGACTAAATAATTTAACAATAAAGATACAGCCTTATTAAATGGATACAATCCAAAAACAACTCAAAAAATCATCAGCCACTTCCCTACACATCAACCCAGACAAGAAGAAGGCCTTAGGACTCCTATATCATATATACAATATATCAAAGGCATCTCGGAACGTCTGTCAAAAATTATGAAGAAATACAAACTCAGTGCTACCTATAAACCAATCAACCAGATCCGCATTTGCTACCTTCTCCAAAAGACAAACTCTCACCTATGATGCTACCTGGCATATACGAAGTTCCATGTTCTTGTAAGATGTCTTACTATTGACAAACAGGTAGATCTATAAGTAAAATCATCTCTGAACATCAAGATCCAATCCGTCTTATCCAACCGCACAAATCTGGCCCTGCACAACATGAAGCTGTAAAACCTAACCATAGGATCCAATGGAAAAAACAAGGTTTACATGACTCAGAATAAGAGTAAAAACAGGGGACCACATACCATACGTCTAAATATCTAAGATATAAATCAAGGTAACAAACTGTTAAATAAAATATGTTCGATCCTCATATCCTGACAAACATACCTTAGTAACAATGAAACCAAAATACAGGTATCCCTCAATTAACGCGGTTAATTAATCCCTCAATGTTACTGCATATATCAAAATCATGATAATCAAATCTAATAATCAATGGTAAAAAATACAATTCGTCCATGATCGATTACTATATTAATAATTTGTTTTATATGGTACTCTTTTAGAAAAGATAAAAAATGAATGCAAAGTATATGTTTAATAAATACTTGTACCTACATTATTTACTGCAATTTTTTTTATCAAAAAAGTTATCAAGAGTCGTTTGAACAGTTTTAGTTTTTTTCTTATTGGCATAAATTCTACGATAACAAGCAAAATGACTCTCCAGACCTCGGCAATATACATGATTTCATAGCCGAATATAGCAACTACAAGAGTTTCATGCTGAATATATAGAAATTAAAGGTTTCGGCAGATGCAAGCATAAGCAACCTTATGGGCAACTCATCGTAAAGGTGGAGTAAGCTTCAGATCACTTTCCTTAAAATTTTCCATATTTTCAGTTACATTCTAGAAATCATTGGAAAAAAAAAAAAAAAACTAATTTAAGTTAAGGGATATTACATCCCATATTGTTTCTTAGCCGAATAAGAAACTCAATCACCGAACTTTATATAGTTTCTATATTCGGCATGAAACTCTCCGAGTTTCTTATTCGGCTAAGAAATAATATGGGATGTAATATCCCTTAACTTAAATAAGTTCATGTCGCCGAATTGAAGCCTTTGGCTCTTCATATAATTAGTAAAAAAAACTAAACCATACTATACTGACATCAGAGGTCGCGGTATCTCTCAGATGCAATTTACTGTCAAATATCACAAACCTTTATATAACATGATTTAAACCAAACTGGCAGCAAAAAAACAGTGCGGAATATCACTCGTAACATATGAATGCACAGCTACTCATGACCTACAAGCTATACACTGAATTGTGTAAGAATATTCATATTAAACAATTTGAATGTATCTGTCAGAGCAGCTGAGAGCTCCAGATGGTTAAAGGCGTGTTAATCAAAACTCTTGCCGCAATTAATCACAGCACGTTAAGCAAGGGATACCTGTACAGTAAATTCGGGTTAACTGAGGCATCGATGCTTATTTGGGCCAACTTGTTGCTTTATCAGGACATTGGCTATAGATGTGCAGTGACTTGCACAGAGAATGTTGCTGTCAGTCAGCACCAGAATACAGAGTAGCCACATAGGATTAAGAAATTCCACATGTGAGAACAGGATGCATTGTTCTTCGGAGTATAAAAAGAAGAGTGGAAACATACCAAACACATAAGTTTAACATCATAAAACCAAGATTTCACAGCTCATGACAGTTTGTGTGTGAATGGGGGGGAAAGAACTTTGGATCATTCCTTGGAAGGATGAGAGAAATCAGATTCGTCAGTGAGAGATCACAATGCCTAAGTGTTATTACTATAATAAGGCATAATGACCCAGAACGATCCCCCTTTGATGATTCCCTGGGATCCAAGGAACTCATTAATTTAAGAACTTTGGTATATGAAACTAGAAAAAAAAATTATAAAAATAGAAATGAAAATGAAACATCCTCATGGGAAAATTATGAAGTAAAATAATTTAGCTATTTAAGCATAGCTTTTAGAAAAAGGAAAAATTAAGCATGGAAATAAATAATACAATAAGTAAAGCTAGCTGAATAATTTATATGAATAAAATGATCCGAAAATGCACCTTTCACAATGAATTACTGACTGCTAATTGGAAGTTATAATAAAATTAAATGCCAGATGAAGTTATGAGGAAAATTAGGAATGAAAGATGTCATAAAAAGCATATTGTTATATATATATATTCTCTCCTTGCAAGTCTTATAATTTTCATAAGTCCCTTTGAACTAATTAGCTGTCAAAGTACTAATTACTCTGGCAACCCATTCTAATTATTCACCACACTTCAAACAAAAATCTAGTCCTTGACTTTGCCATCCATATTTATATATAACTTCCAGGATGTTCAACCCACGATTCTCTCCCTTCTAGACATACTGAAAAATTTCCTCTCCATCAAATACCAAAAAATTCCTTTAATAGCATGTGATATCAGCCTAATTTTCATAATTCCACAAGTTTCAATCTATCCTCATAGGATACATTCCACAAGACACCAGCTTATCCACTTGAATCTGGATCCTCTGCACAGTGTTCTTATCTTGGAAAAAACCCTGGACACAGAACAGCCTAGACGTAACTGAATGTGCTCCATGGAAAATCTGTTGTTGATTTGGTGTCTTCGCTACTATGCTTATCAGTTTCATCTTTCTTAAAATAACTTAAGTGTGGTTATCTGACTTGACTTTTTACTCATTATGGGGTAATTTTATAAATACCAAATATCATTGTTATTAAATTAATCAGAACAAATCACTGAATTGTGCACTGACAGTAATACCTGAGACACATATGTGCATTATGTCGCAATTTTACTATTTATAAGTATTAATTACTAGGAATGGGAATTGGTATCACTCAAGACTGACATCATAGTCTTCAAGTTTCGAGAATTCCCTGAGATCACATATTTTCACAACTATATTTGATGCACAAGTCTATTTTCTTTTATAAAATAAAATATTAAATACTTGACTCACGTTCTTTGGAAAAACCATTATTAAGAAAAATAAATGTAAATTTTTAACATCAATTCGTATTCGCTCAATTTTCACAATTTATTTCATTCAAACATCAAAATTATGTCTTTCGCAAAAGTTCTTCTTTGCAACCGATACTGTTGTATTCAAGATCCCGATTTTTGTCTTCTTCCGCATGCTGATTGGTGTGCATCACAGTGAATATCTGAAGCTCTCGAGATTGGCTTGCAATGCAAGAAATCGAGCTGTATCACGAGTATCGAGACTATCCTGTTAATTTCTCATCACCATTAATTAAAAAATATCTTAAATTATTTATCCATTATTGCTCATTATTTAGCCATGTCAATTCACATCATTAATTAGCAGAGCAGTCAGTAAAACCAGCAGGGTGGTTTGCCCATTCAAAATGTCCTGGGGAGAACATAGAGTTAGATGTGTCTGGTGAACAGAGAAGTGCGAATGAAGTGTCTGAAGACTTTATTGAGCAGTTTCAGAAAATTGTGGACAAAAATAAAATGACTGCAGAACCAATATATAATGCAGATAAGACTGGATTCTTATGGAAGTGTCTTCCCACGTCGACTTTGGGTTGTGAGACGGAAGCCTCACTGAAGGACTTTAAGCAGAACAAGGACTGCGTAACTGTGGTGGTATGCCAAATGCTGCAGGTATGCACAAAGTAAGATTGTCAGTGGAAGACAAGTAGCACAATCCACAGTACTTTAAAAATGTGAAAAATCTGCCCTATCCATTATCAGGCACAAAAAAAAAAATACAAGAGGTGCTTAAGTGTCAAAGCTGTATAACTGAGAGGAGACCTCCACATAGCCTTTAAAGGAATGTGGAGAACTGACCAGGACTTCTAAACTAATGTCCAATCCTCACCTTCTCGTGGTGCTGTTGGGTATCTACCTGGATAACTAACGAGGATGGGCTGGCAGTTTGGGATTTAGCTGACCAAATTGTATTCTTCTTGGTTAAACCAAAATACAAAATGATGGTACAACATGACAAAATTTCATGCCGGCTGGGGCGTCGCCCAGTTAAACAAGGCCCCCGTTGTTTTCGCCACAGAACAAGGGTGAACAGCAAAAAGTCAGCTACTGGAACAAATCTGAAAACACACCCCACCTCAACATCACAAGAGTTAAAGATCGGTACTATCAACATTATAAGCCTGAAATGGAGCTAGCTGAGGAATTAGATAAGTACCAGATTGAAATAATAGATGACTGAAACAAAAAAAGACAAAAATTGGTGATATCTTTCTGAGCAATAAATACAAAATGTTATATTCAGGCAATGACAATCAAGGAAAAGAAGGGATAGCCATAGTATTCAACACAAAATACGAGGCTAATCTTCTTGAATGGCAGGCAGTCTCAAGCAGAGTAATGTGGGCAAATATCAGAATGGGAAAGTGGATAATGAGACTTATTTTTGCCTATGGTCCGACAGAAGGTTCTACTAAGGTACAAGTGGAGGAATATTTTGAGGCTTTAGAAAAAGCAACTGACACAATGAAAAAGGAAAAGTTGCTCCTTGTTGGGGATTTAAATAGCAGAGTAGGAAATGATTGTCAGACATACAAAAATATTTTGGGAAAATTTGGAGAAAAGAGCAAAGCTAATAATAATGGCAAATATCTGTTGGATTTCTGCTCAGGACATGGACTGGTTATTACTAACACAATGTTCCAACATAAAAATGTTGCCCAAATTCACATGGAGAGAACAGGCAAGGAATAAGAAAAGTCTCAATGACTATGTTATTGTTGATAGTGATGTTTTCTCCCTGGTGCAGGACACCAGAGTGTACAGAGGATTTGAAATTGGAAATGATCACTATTTAGTCTTGAGCAGGATAAAACTGAATTTCATATCGAAAAGAATAACATGTAAGAAAGTTATAAAGCAAATAAAAGTTTAACTCCTCTCAGATGTGAACTGTAGACTAAAATACACAAAGATTATTGAAGAAAAAATGAAAGAGTTTGAGAACAAAAATCAAACCTTGGAGATTCAGTGGCAAGCCTTGAAGAAAACCCTGATTGATTCAGCTAAAGAAGCATGTGGTGAAATTGTCTGCAAGGATAGAAAAATCAGAACTGCATGGGGGACACGGGAAGTTAAAGAGGCAGTGAAGGAAAAGAAGAACGCATATCAAAAGTTCCTGGCAAATAAGTCAGCTTGTGCTCTTATAGAATACAGAGACCAATGCAAGAAAGCTCAACACACTGTAAAACTAGCTAAACAAAAGTCATGGCAGGACTTTGGCAAGAACATAGAAAATAAATATCAAGAAAGTGGCAAAATATTCTGGAGGCTGTTGAAGAAGCTTAGGAATGGAGGAAAGAGTGCTGTAAAAGGAGTTAGAGATGATAAAGGTGACATGAAAACGGGAGAAAAAGATATCCTTGAAGTATGGAGTAATTACTTTAAAAAACTGCTAAATGAACCAAGCAGAGATGACAGCACAATGATAAAAAACACTGACCAGGCATGCAGTCAGGAATATATATATCCATACTTATTCCTGACTGCATGCCTGGTAGAAAAAGCCATCAGAAGCTTGAAATGTGAAAAGTGGCTGCACTGAATAATTCAGAATGCCTGAACAGAGGGACAAATTCCAGATGATTGGAGTAGAGCTCTCTTAGTACCATATATATAAAGGGAAATAAAACAATGTGAAAATTACAGGGGTATATCCCTACAGAGTATTCCTGGTAAGATATACGCAAGTATATTTGAGAAACGGTTGAGAAGAATTGTGGAAGAAAAGTCTGGTGAAGATCAAGCTGGATTCAGGCCAAATAGAGGCTGTCAGGATCAGATCTTCACTTTACGACAAATAGTGGAGAAATCATGGGAATATAACAAAGATCTATATTTAAGTTTTGTCAATTTTGAAAAGGCATATGACAAGGTGCCAAGAGAGAAGCTATTCGAAATGCTATTGTTATATGGTGTCAATGGGGCATTATATCAAGCAATAATGTTAAATCTGGAGTGAGAAATGGATGTACATTATCCCCACTGTTATTCATTATCTATTTGGATCACATTATGAAGGAAAGTGGTATTAAAAATGATATCAAAATTGGAGATGTTAATGTCAGCTCTTTGCTTTATGTGGACGATGTTATACTTCTAAATAAATCTGCTACAAGTTTGCAAGATTCTCTGACTAAATTGAATAACTGTTGTCATAGATATGGTATGAAGGTCAGCAATAAAAAGATAAAGTCAATTAAAATAGGCATAATCATTGAAAATGTCAACTGTGTTGTGAATGGAGAACCTGTGGAACAAGTAAAACATTTCAGCTACTTTGGCACGATTTTTAGTGAAGATGGCAAATTAAATATACAAATAGACAACAGAATCAACTAAGCTGGTATCGTAGGAAGTCAATTAAATAAATTCATATGGAACAAGAGAGAAATTAGTCAGAACACTAAATTAGCTGTATACAAGACAGTATTCAAACCAGTTTTAACTTATAGATCTGAGAGCTGGGTCAGTAGTAAAACACTTGCCCAAAGACTAGAGGCAGCAGATATGAGAGCCCTGAGAAAGATTGTATCCGTGAACAGATGGCATCAATGGCAATATCATATTAAAAATGAGGATATTAGGAAAGAACCTGACATTGTCAGCATCCAGGAATGTGTTAGCAGAGCTAATCTCAGGTGTTATGGTCACTTAAACAAAATGGGCGAGGAAAGATTAGCAAAACGGGTGTTCTCTGCCTGGTTGGCAGGAAAACGACCCAGAGGAAGACCAAGATATAGGTGGATTGATATGCTACAAAGTGCCTTAGATGATAGAAATATAAGATCTGATAATGTTGGAGTCTTGACACATAACAGACTGATTTGGAGGAAAATTGTAAATAGGAAGATAGTAATGATGTAAATTTTTCATGTAGTACTATCATATCCTATACACCCCTTGAGGGTACATGGCAGGAATTTCATGATGATGAAAAAAAAATGCATGGATGGATTGTGACATATTCAAAGAATGGTTGCATAGTGTATTCATGACCAGTGTGAAGGAGCATTTAAGGGAAAAGGGATTACCACCAATAAGAAAAATTCTTTTGTTGGACAACTGCCATGTCCATCCCCCAGCTGACCACTTAAATGTGGAAAACATTTGTGTTATGTTTCTGCAGGCCAGCGTAACAAGCCTCATCCAACCAATGGACCATGGAGTATTCAAGAAAATAAAGATGAACTATTTATCCCTTTTTATGCGTCGATGCGTGAACTTTGAAAGTAGCATCCAAGATTTTCAGAAACAGTTCACATTGAAAGAGGCCATAATTACTTTGTCTCTTGCCGAAGAATTTAAAGATCATTACTTCATGTCACTGTTGGCATAAATTGTGGCCAATGATCATGTTTGAAGATGACAAATCAAGTGACGAAGATTTTTGTGGTTTTAAAACATGTCCCGTGTACGACATCTGGGATTTAGTAACACATTTGGAGAAGGTTAGTGTTACTGAAGAGGAGGTGCAGGTTTGGGTGGATGTAGACAATTACGTTCACGTCACTCTCTCTCTCTCGATGATGACAACGAACAATCGAACATTTACGGGGAAAGGAGAAAGATGATGATGAGGACCATGGCACGCAGAGACCAAGAAATTTATGTGGAAGGAAGATGACAAAGCATTGCGGACATTCATAAGATTTGCTGAGCAATGTTCATGTATGTCAGCACATGTTATGAAACTTCATTGTATACACAGTGAATTGTTAAAGCTCCGCCAACAATCTTGTAAACAGGCAGACGTTCTAAGTTATGTTATGTCGGCACACTAAGAAATTCATAACTTTCAAGTGATAATACGTAGTATAATTTTTAAATGCTGTTTAAATTTGATTTTGTGAAATATAAGATTATCACTGGCTGATTTGTTTGTTTTACATGGGGGAAAAAATCTTAAATGTATATGTGTTTTAAATTTAAAAAAATCCCCACAATTTTTGATGTTATTTACTTATGACCGACAGATCGAAAAATACGACCAACGAACTTCGCATGCTGCAATTTCTACAGATGGCAACACAAAAACATGAACAAGTAAGTTCTTGAAATATATATTCAATTATCCAGCAAAATCTCGTATCCAGAATCAAAAAAAGTCCCTTTGTTGCAGGTTAAGAGAGATTCTATTGTAATAGGATTACTACATCCCACTGTTGAAATTAACAAACTAGGTCTTTAATCCTTAAGACAGTGTTTCTCAAACTTTTTACCTCTCAGCCCCACCTGACAAGAGAAAACACTATCAGCACCGCCCCCCCTTCTACCATACTGGCTTTGTTGATTCTGTTACCGTCTTCACTAAAAATTGTGCCTAAGTAGCTGCAATGTTTTACTTGTTCTATAGGTTCTCCATTCACAGTGCAGTTCATATATTTTCAATGTTTTTATCTATTTTCATTGTCTTTGTCTGTTATTGTTGATTTTCATACCAAATTAATTACAACATTTATTCAATTTAGTCAGGGAATCGTGCAGACTTGTACTGGATTTATTTACAAGTATAACATCATCTGACTAAAGTAAGAGCTGAGATTAACATCTCCAATTTTGATAGCAGGATTAATACCACTTTCCTTCATAATGCGATCCATACAGATAACGAATAATAGAGGAGATAATGAACATCCTTCTCTAACATCAGATTAATATCAAACCATCTTCCTGTACTATCTTCAATTCTAATTGCTGAGTTACAACTCACATAAAGACAAAGTATTGCTTGGTATAATGTCCCAGTGACACCATATAACTGCATTGAATAGCTTTTTGCAGGTCTATAAAACTTACAGATCTTTGGAAAGACTTTTAATGGGATTATATTGATCAAGTACATATAATATGAAGATGCCAATAGCCTTAGTTTCACCTACTAAGGCTATTGGCATCTTCAGAGTACATAACTGATGTCAGGCACTAAAAAAGGGCATTATATCAGTAATGCACATTTTTAGTACCTTATTACTGATGTAATGCACTTTTTTAGTGCCTTATATCAGTTATGTACCCTGAAGATGCCAACAGCTTTAGTAGGTGAAACTAGTTGGTACAGCATAGTTGTTTATTATATGTACTTGATCAATATAATCCCAGTTAAAAGTCTTTCCAGAGCTTTTTGGTGAAGAAAATTAAACGTTTTTTAACACTTACAGATCTTTGTTATATTCCCATGATTTCTCAACTACCTGTCGTAAAGTGAAAATCTGATCCTGACAGTCTCTATTTGGCATGAATCCAGCTTGTTCCTCACCAAGCTTCTCTTCCACAATTCTTCTCAACCGTCTCTCAAGTATACTTACATAAATCTTACCAGAAACACTCAGCAGGGAAATACCTCTGTAATTCTCAGTCAGTTTTATTTCCCTTTTTATATATATGGGTACTGTGAGCTTTATGCCAATCTTCTGGAATTTGTCCCTCTGTCCAGGTCTTCTCAACTATGCAGTGCAGCCACTGTAAGATTTTTATACCTCCAAACTTGAGCATTTCTGGTTGAATATCATCTATTCCTGTTGCCTTCCCACATTTCAGCATTTTGATGTCTTTTTTTTTCTACTTCAAGTATGGATATTATTCCTGATTAGATGCCTGTTCAGTTTTTTTTTTTTTTTTTTTTTTTAATCACAGTGCTGTCACTGCTTGTTTCATTTAGCAATTATTCAATACATCGAGGATATCTTTTTTTTTTCAGTTTTCATGTCATCTTTATCATCTCTAAGTCCTTTTACAGCGCTCTTTCCTCCATTTCAACACTCTCCAGAACATCTTAGCACCTTTCTGAAATTTATTTGCTATGTTCTTACTAAAGTCTTCCCATGACTTCTGTTTAGCTAGTTTTACACAGTGTTTAGCTTTCTTACATTTGTCTTTGTATTCTCTAAGAGCACGAGCTGACTTATTTGCCAGGAACTTTTCACATGCTTTTCTTTTCCTTCACTGCCTCTTTAACTTCCTGTATCCACCACCATGGAGTTCTGATCTTTACTATCCTTGCAGACAACCTCAACACATGCTTCTCTGGCTGAATCAATGTTTTCTTCAGGGCTTGCCACTGAATCTCCAAGGTTTGGTTTCTGTTCTCAAACTCTTTCGTTTTTTCTTGAATAATGCTTGTGTATTTTAGTCTACAGTTAACATCTGAGAGCTGCTCAACTTTTATTTGCTTTGAAACTTTCTTACATGTTTTTCTTTTCAATATGAAATTCAATTTTATCCAGCTCAAGACTAAATAGAGATCACTTCCATTTTCACATCCTCTGTACACACTAGTGTCATGCACCAGGGTGGAAGCATTACTATCAACAACAACATAGTCAATGAGACTTTTCTTATTCCTTGCCTATTCTCTCCACATTTTTGCACATTGTTATGGTGCAATACTGTGTTAGTAATAACAAGTCATGTCTTGAACAGAAATCCAACAGGTATTTGCCATTATTATTAGCTTTGCTCTTTTCTCCAAATTTTCCCAAAATATTTTTGTATGCCTGACAATCATTTCCTACTCTGCTATTTAGATCCCCAACAAGGACCAACTTTTCCTTTTTCATTGTGTCAGTTGCTTTTTCTAATGCATCAAAAAATTCCCATAAGACTAATTTGTTTCTTCAGTTAAATTCCTTCTATTGTTGAAAGTGGATCAAATGAGTAATAATTTCATGTACCAGACAAGAATTGGCATAAATGCTGCTCTGCTTAATCTGCTCAAAGAAATAATTATTCAAAAAAAAAAAAAAAAAAACTTGAATCTGCTTGTTGTACTGCTGATGCAGTAGATACACTATTATCTGACATACAAAAATATTTTTATGTGTAAATATTTGATGGGCTGGCAATTTGGGATTTAGCCAACCTAATTGCATTCTTATTGACTTAAACCAATATAGAAAATTATGGTACAACATGACAAAATTTCATTCTGGCTGGGGTGTGTCGTCCGGTTAAGCAAGGCCCCCTTTTGTTTTCACCAGGAAACCAGGGCGAACAGCGAAAAGTCAGCTACTGGAACAAATCACCAGAGTTAAAGATCGGTACGATCAACGTAAGAAGCCTGAATGGCAAAGAAATGGAGCTAGCTGAGGAATTAGATAAGTACCAGATCGACATAATAGGGGTGACTGAAACAAAAAAGACCAAAACTGGTGAGATCTTTCTGAGCAATAAATACAAAATGTTATATTCAGGCAATGACAATCAAGGAAAAGAAGGAGTAGCCACAGTATTCAACACAAAATAAGAGGCTAATCTTCTTGAATGGCAGTCAGTCTCAAGTAGAGTAATGTGGCCAAATATGAGAATGGGGAACTGGACAATGAGACTTATTTATGCCTATGGTCCCACAGAAGGTTCTACTAAGGTAGAAGTGGAGGAATTTTTTGAGGCTTTAGAAAAAGCAACTGACACAATGAAAAAGGAAAAGTTGGTCCTTGTTGGGGATCTAAATAGCAGAGTAGGAAATGATTGTGAGACATACAAAAATATTTTGGGAAAATTTGGAGAAAAGAGCAAAGCTAATAATAATGGTAAATTTCTTTTGGATTTCTGCTCAAGACATGGACTGGTTATTACTAACACCATTTTCCAAAATAAAAATGTGCATAAATTTACATGGAGATGAGAGGCAAAAAATAAGAAAAATCTCACTGACTATGTTATTGTTGATAGTGATGTTTTCTCGCTGGTGCAGAATATTAGAGTGTACAGAAAATTTGAAATCGGAAGTGACCACCATTCAGTCTTGAGCAGGATTAAACTGAATAAAAAGTTGAGCAGCTCTCAGATGTGAACTGTGCACTAAAATACACAAACATTATTCAAGGAAAAAATGAAAGAGTCTGAGAAGAGGAACGTATCTTTAGAGATTCAGTGGCAAACCCTGAAGAAAACATTCATTGAGCCAGAGAGATGTGTGAGGTTGTCTGTAAGGATAGAAAAATTGGAACTTAATGATGAACACTGGAAATTCCAGAGGCAGCGAAGAAAAAGAAGAAGCTTATCGAAAATTATTGGTGAATAACTCAGCTTGTGCTTTTGGAGAATACAGAGACAAATGTAAGAAAAATAAATACTGTATAAGACTATCTAAAGAAAAGTCACAGGAAGACTTTGTAGGGACATAGAAAATAAATATCAGGAAGGTGGCAAAATATTCTGGAGACTGTTTGTTGAAAAAGCTCAAAAATGGAGGAAAGAGTGCTGTAAAAGGAATTAGAGATGATAATGATAACATAAAAACAGGAGAAAAAGATATCAATGATGTATGGTACCAGAAATGCTCAAGTATGGACGTATAAGTCTTGCAGTGGCTGCACTGCATAGTTCAGAAAACCTAGACAGAGGCACAAATTCCACATGATTGAAGTGCAACCCATAATCTAATTTAATCCTATGGCCTCCTTTTTAAGAGGGTTGTAGATGATGAACAGTTCGCTTCCATGACTCTATCTGTTGCTTCTGTAAGATTCTTGCCTGTCCAATCGTTGATGTTGTCTTTCCATTGCAGTCAGGGTCTTCCTCTTTCTCTCCTTCCCTCCACCATCCCCTGCAATACTATTCTGTGAAGCTCAGAACCCCCTCATCAAATGTCCTGCAAACTCTATTTTTCTTCTTTGGATACTAGCCATATAGTCTCTTTTCATTTTGAATCTTTTAAAAACCTCTTCATTGCCCACTCTTTCATTGTCCATCTGATACGATCCATTTTTCTCAAGCACCACATTTGAAATGCATTCAATCGGTCACTCATCTCCTTATTGATCATCCAGGACTCACATCCACACGTCCCCATGCTCCAGATCATTGTCTTGAGGATTCTTACTTTTAACCATTTGTTCAAATTTCTGTTTCCTAATATGTGGTATATTTGGAAAACTGTGGCTTTTGCTTTTTTAATTCTGTTCTTAATTTCATAATTAGATCTATTGTCTTCTGTTATCCAACTCCCAAGGTATTCAAAACTTTTTACATTTTCTATTCTCTGTTCAAAGTGATTTCTATCCCATTATTTCCTTACCTTGAAATCTTCATCACTTTTGTCTTATGGATGTTTATTTTCAATTTATCTCTCTCATTTCCAATCCTGTTCAGTCTGTTCAAAATTCTTTGCAGGCCTTCCTCTGTTTTGCTCATAAGTACAATGCCATCTGCATATCTTATATTATTTATCAGATGTCCATTTATCTTTATTCCATCCTACAGATCTTCCAAGGCTTCCCTTATCATCCATTCACTATAGACATTAAAAAGGAGTGGGGACATCCCACACCCTTTCTTATGGGGAATCCATTCAGTATCCTCTCCTTCAAATCTGACCCTGGCTTCTTGAGTTTTGTATATGTTACGCGCAGATTATGAAATCGCACAATTCATGGAATGAGGAACATTTTTGCCATTCCATGAACTGTATAACACGCTTCTACAGTTCGTGGAAGAGAATTCATGAAATGAGCATTACGTTTTCCACTCATTTCATGATTTGGGTGCATAGTTACAGCATATAAATAAGTGATAAACAGGTGAAGAGTAATAAAATAGTTTTAATTCAAAAACTTTTATTAAATAAAAGTTATGTACTTTGACAAAACACAAGAAAAATATTATTACCAAACTTCGTTTGTTACAACTAACAAATAAACAATAATTAAGGATTTTCACAAGACTTGTTTGGATGGCACGAAGAGTTACAAAGAACTTGATTTTTACAACAGCTACATTTCTTATTGGTACAACATGTTTTACAAAAGCATCTTTTGAATCCTTGTCCATTACCAACAGAAAGTTGGCGAACTAGAGCTCTGATGTTAAATCTATAGTTGGTACTTCATTTATAGATAATTCCTGAAAATCAACGTTTTGAAAACAATTTCTCTCAAGCCAGTTTTCAATAACTCCACCTTTGGTACCAATTCAGTATTTCCCTTCTTTCCTATCAAGAACTATTCCAATCAAGTTTGCCAGATCTCCTCGACCACGATCAAAAGATGGTACAAACACATTTACACAATTATCTCCAATATCCACTTCTTTTAATTTTTTCTTTGCTATTTGCACCATTTTAGTAGCGATATGCTTTATGTTCTGACTTGCAATGATGCTCAGATATCTTTTTCTCCCATTTTCATGTCACCTTTATCATCTCTAACTCCTTTTACAGCACTCTTTACTTCCTTCCTAAGCTTCTTCAACAACCTCCAGAATATTTTGCCACCTTCTTGATATTTATTTTCTATATTCTTTCCAAAGTCCTCCCATGACTTTTGTTTAGCTAGTTTTACACACTGTTTAGCTTTCTTACATTTGTCTCTGTATTCTGTAAGAGTAAAAGCTGACTTATTTGAGAGGAACTTTTGATATGCTTTCTTCTTTTCCTTCACTGCCTCTAACTTCCTGTGTCCACCAGGGAGTTCTGATTGTTTTATCCTTGCACACAACCTCATCACATGCCTCTCTGGCAGAATCAATCAATGTTTTCTTCAGAGTTTGCCACTGAATCTCCAAGGTTTGATTCCTGTTCTCAAACTCTTTCATTTTTTATTCAATAATCCATGACAAAAGTACAGGAAGGTGGTTTAATGTTAAATCTGGTGTGAGATAAGGATGTACATTATCCCCTCTGTTATTCATTATCTATATGGATCACATTATGAAGGAATGTGGTATTAAACCTTATATCAAAATTGGAGACGTTAATGTCAGCTCTTGACTTTATGCGGATGATGTTATACTTCTAAATAAATCCGCTACAAGTCTGCAAGATTCTCTGACTAAATTGAATAGCTGTTGTAATAGATATGGTATGAAGGTCAGCAATAAAAAGACCAAGACAATGAAAATAGGCAGAATCATTGAAAATGTCAACTGTGTTGTGAATGGAGAACCTGTGGAACAAGTAAAACATTTCAGCTACTTAGGCACAATTTTTACTGAAGATGGTAAACTAAATATAGAAATAGACAACAGAATCAGCAAAGCTGGTGTCGTGGGAAGTCAATTGAATAAATTCATATGGAATAAGAAAGAAATTAGTCGGAACACTAAATTAGCTGTATACAAGACTGTGTTCAAACCAATTTTAACTTATGGATCTGAGAGCTGGGTCAGAAGTAAAACACTTGACCAAAGACTAGAGACCGCAGATATGAGAGTCCTGAGAAAGATTAGAGGTGTGAACAGTTGGCATCAATGGCAATATCATATTAAAAATGAGGATATTAGGAAAGAACTTGACATTGTCAGCATCCAGGAATGCGTTAGCAGAGCTAATCTCAGATGGTATGGTCACTTAAATAGAATGGGAGAGGAAAGATTAGCAAAATGTGTTCTCTGCCAGGTTGGCAGGAAAACGACCCAGAGGAAGACCAAGATATAGGTGGATTGATACGGTACAAAGTGCCTTAGACGATAGAAATATAAGATCTGATAATGTTGGAGTCTTGACAAGTAACAGACTGATTTGGAGGAAAATTGTAGACAGGAAGTTAGTAATGATGTAATTTTTTCATGTAGTACTGTCATATCCTGTACACCCTTTGCGGGTACATGGCACGTATTTGATGATGATGATGATCTTTGTGTATTTTAGTCTACAGTTCACGTCAGAGAGCTGCTCAACTTTTATCCGCGTTAAAACTTTCTTACATGTTATTCTTTTCAATATGAAATGCAATTTTATCCTGCTCAAGACTAAATAATGATCACTTCCAATTTCAAATCCTCTGTACACTCTGGTGTCCTGCTCCAGGCAGAAAACATCACTATCAACAATAACATAGTCAATAAGACTTTTCTTATTCCTTGCCTCTTCTCTCCATGTGAATTTGTGCACATTTTTATGTTGGAACATTGTGTTAGTAATAACCAATCCATGTCCTGAACAGAAATTCAACAGATATTTGCCATTATTATTAGCTTTGCTCTTTTCTCTAAATTTTCCCAAAATATTTTTGTATGTCTCACAATCATTTCCTACTCTGCTATTTAGATCCCCAACAAGGAGCAACTTTTCCTTTTTCATTGTGTCAGTTGCTTTTTCTAAAGCATCAAAAAATTCCTCCACTTCTACCTTAGCAGAACCTTCTATAAAAATAAGTCAAACAAATAAGTCTCATTGTCCAGTTCCCCATTCTCATATTTGCCCACATTACTCTACTTGAGACTGACTGCCATTCAAGAAAATTAGCCTCGTATTTTGTGTTGAATACTATTGCTACTCTTTCTTTTCCTTGATTGTCATTGCCTGAATATAACATTTTGTATTTATTGTTCAGAAAGATATTAACAGTTTTTGTCTTTTTTGTTTCAGTCACCCCTATTATGTCAATCTGGTACTTATCTAATTCCTCAGCTAGCTCCATTTCTTTGCCATTCAGGCTTCTTATGTTGATAGTACAGATCTTTAACTATGGTGATGTTAGTTGGGGTTTGTTTTCATATTTGTTCCAGTAGCTGACTTTTCGCTGTTCGCCCTGGTTCCCTGGCGAAAACAATGGGGGCCTTGTTTAACCGGGCGAAGCCGCAGCTGGCATGAAATTTTGTTATGTCGTACCATCATTTTTTATTTTGGTTTAACCAATAAGAATACAATTTGGTCGGCTAAATCCCAAATTGCCAACCCATCCTCGTTCGTTCGGTATCCAAGTAGATACCCAACAGGGTGCACCACGAGAAGGTGAGTATTGGACATTAGGTCAGAAGCCCTGGTCGGTTCACCGCATTCCTTTAAAGGTTATGTGGAGGTCTTCTCTCAGTTATACAGCTTTGACCCTTAAGCACCCCTATTATTTAATATCATGTTATAAATGTTATATACCTTGTCTATATTGAATATTATATTTAATATAGGCAAGATATGAGATGCAATAGAAGAGTTAAGAAAAACAACAGAAGATTCTCAGTAAAGAGAAAATCAAATTAATTTTGAATTTTCATTATTCAAGATATTTGCTATAAACTGTTGCTTCCTATTAATGTTAGCAAAAGCTTACAAAATTCAAACAGAAAGTTTAACAATTTCAGTTTTAAAAGCATTAAATTTTTTTTTAGAAAAGACGTTTTTTCTACATTGGAAGAAACTGTATTTGAAATATACAACAAAAGAGACATTCCAAATAAAATGTGGAAATTGGAACAGGGAATAATGATAAAATAGTATCAAAATGACATTTACATAAGGAAAAAATTATTTATTACTTGCAGAATCTTCAGCTAAATTTCTTAGCTATTGTCAATGCATACAGATGAAAAGAGATAAGCAAAATTAGAACAATAAGAGTTTGTCTAGTTCTAATTTAATCTCTCTTTTCATTTGCTTTGTTTCAATGAACCAAATATGGAAGTGTAAGCAGATGACATAATGATAAAAACAGAATGAACACTTACATAAGGAAAAAATTATTTATTACTTTCCAAATTTTTGGCTTTGTTTCCAAGCCAATGTCACTGCATGCAGAAGAAGAGATTCAAAATACAAGAGTAGATAAATTCTCATATAGCCTTGCATGTCACCATCACATTTCTGATACTTTATTTACTCGAATATAACTTGCCCTTGTGTATAACTCACACCCTTGCTTTACAAAAAAAAAGAAATTAAAAAGTTTCACATATAACTTGCACACGAAAAAAAGTTTAAACACGTTCACATCAGAGCAATAGCAACTAGCTCGAGAAAGAGAGATCCATGAAAGCAAACAACAAATAGAGAGTATAAACTAAAAGCAGTGAAGAATCACAAATAAATATAGTAGATGTGGTATAGGGTATAGTAGATTCTTACTATACCCTATAACACATGAATCACAGGAATAGTGTGGTATACTGAAGTGTTTGCTATAGTGAATTTTTTTAGCATAGTGGTGTACCTACTTACCTACTGAGCTCTGGTCAGGACTTTCTTGTAATTTGTTATAACAGTGTTTCCCATAATTGATTGGTGAAAAGAACTGACTGCACATGAGCACATTAAAGAACACTTAAACATCTTCATCATCATCATCATCATCAAATTCCTGCCATGTACCCTCAAGGGGGGTACAGGATATGATAGTACTACATGAAAAATTTACATCATTACTAACTTCCTATCTACAATTTTCCTCCAAATCAGTCTGTTACTTGTCAAGACTCCAACATTATCAGACCTTATATTTCTATCGTCTAAGGTACTTTGTACCGTATCAATCCACCTATATCTTTGTCTTCCTCTGGGTCGTTTTCCTGCCAAACTGGCAGAGAACACTTGCTTTGCTAATCTTTCCTCTCCCATTCTATTTAAGTGACCATACCACCTGAGATTAGCTCTGCTAACGCATTTCTGGATGCTGACAATGTCAAGTTCTTTCCTAATATCCTCATTTTTAATATGATATTGCCATTGATGCCATCTGTTCACGCCTCTAATCTTTCTCATGACTCTCATATCTGCGGTCTCCAGTCTTTGGTCAAGTGCTTTACTTCTGACCCAGCTCTCAGATCCATAATTTAAAACTGGTTTGAACACTGTCTTGTATACAGCTAATTTAGTGTTCCAACTAATTTCTCTCTTATTCCATACGAATTTATTCAATTGACTTCCCACTATACCAGCTTTGCTGATTCTGTTGTCTATTTCTATATTTAATTTACCATCTTCAGTAATTATAATTATCGTGCCTAAGTAACTGAAATGTTTTACTTGTTCCACAGGTTCTCCATTCACAACACAGTTGACATTTTCAATGATTCCGCCTATTTTCATTGTCTTTCTCTTTTTATTGCTGACCTTCATACCATATCTATTACAACAGCTATTCAATTTAGTCAGAGAATCTTGCAGACTTGTAATGTGTTTATTTAGAAGTATAACATCACCCGCATAAAGCAAAGAACTGACATTAACATCTCCAATTTTGATATCAGGTTTAATACCACTTTCCTTCATAATGTGATCGATACAGATAATGAATAACACAGGGGATAATGTACATCCTAGTCTCACACCAGATTTAACATTAAACCATCTTCCTGTACTTCCTGCAATTCTAACTGCTGACTTACAACTCAAATAAACACTAAGTATTGCTTGATATAATGCCCCATTGACACCATATAACTGCAGCGTATTGAATAGCTTCTCTCTTGGCACTTGTCATATGCCTTTTCCAAATCGACAAAACTTAAATACAGATCTTTGTTATATTCCCATGCTTTCTCGACTATTTGTCGTAAAGTGAAGATCTGATCATGACAGCCTCTATTTGGCCTGAATCCAGCTTGTTCTTCGCCAAGCTTTTCTTCCACAATTCTTCTCAACCGTTTCTCAAGTATACTTGCATACATCTTGCCAGGAACACTGAGTAGGGAAATACCTCTGTAATTCTCACATTCAGTTTTATTTCCCTTTTTATATATGAGTACTATGAGAGCTCTACTCCAATCATCGGGAATTTGTCCCTCAGTCCAGGCTTTCTGAACTATGCAGTGCAGGCACTGTAAGACTTTTATACCACCATACTTCAGCATTTCTGGTCGAATATCAACTACTCCTGCTGCCTTTCCAACTTTCAAGCCTTTGATGGCTTTTTCTAATTCAAGTATGGATATGTATTCCTGACTACATGTCTGGTCAGTGTTTTTTTTATCACTGTGCTGTCGTCACTGCTCGTTTCATTTAGCAGTTTTTCAAAGTAATTACTCCATACTTCAAGGATATCTTTTTCCCCTGTTTTCATGTCACCTTTATCATCTCTAACTCCTTTTACAGCACTCTTTCCTCCATTCCTAAGCTTCTTCAACAACCTCCAGATTATTTTGCCACCTTCTTGATATTTATTTTCTATATTCTTTCCAAAGTCCTCCCATGACTTTTTGTTTCGCTAGTTTTACACACTGTTTAGCTTTCTTACATTTGTCTCTGTATTCTGTAAGAGTAAAAGCTGACTTATTTGCCAGGAACTTTTGATATGCTTTCTTCTTTTCCTTCACTGCCTCTTTAACTTCCTATGTCCACCAGGGAGTTCTGATTGTTTTATCCTTGCACACAACCTCACCCCATGCCTCTCTGGCAGAATCAATCAATGTTTTCTTCAGAGTTTGCCACTGAATCTCCAAGGTTTGATTCCTGTTCTCAAACTCTTTTATTTTATTTTCAATAATCTTTCTGTATTTTAGTCTACAGTTCACATCTGAGAGCTGCTCAACTTTTATTCGCTTTAAAACTTTCTTACATGTTATTCTTTTCAATATGAAATTCAATTTTATCCTGCTCAAGACTAAATAGTGATTACTTCCAATTTCAAATCCTCTGTACACTCTGGTGTCCTGCACCAGGGAGAAAACATCACTATCAACAATAACATAGTCAGTGAGACTTTTCTTATTCCTAGCCTCTTCTCTCCATGTGAATTTGTGCACATTTTTATGTTGGAACATGGTGTTAGTAATAACCAGTCCATGTCCTGAGCAGAAATCCAACAGATATTTGCCATTATTATTAGCTTTGCTCTTTTCTCCAAATTTTCCCAAAATATTTCTGTATGTCTCACAATCATTTCCTACTCTGCTATTTAGATCCCCAACAAGGACCAACTTTTCCTTTTTCATTGTGTCAGTTGCTTTTTCTAAAGCCTCAAAATATTCCTCCAATTCTACCTTAGTAGAACCTTCTGTGGGACCATAGGCATAAATAAGTCTCATTGTCCAGTTCCCCATTCTCATATTTGCCCACATTACTCTACTTGTTTGTTTGGCCAAACAGGCAGAAGAACAAATATCAGGATTTTAGAACACCAAGACTACATCTGGTTTCACCAGTACAGCCGCTCTGGGCTGGCAGACCATGCCTTAGATACCCACCATAAAATTCGTTGGAAGAAAACAAAAATAATTCATCGCAGCAAGTTTAATTACGAAAGATTATTCAAGGAATCTTCAGCCGTTCTAAAAAACGTTCCTAACCTCAACAAATTCGGGTGCATGAAACTGCCCCAAATTTGGGAGACTTTCATTATGAGAACTTCAGCCCAACTGCCAAGACTACCAAATTAGCCCGCAAGAGGGCACCATTAGGACTTTAGGAACAATATAAGTTTCTTGCTTTCTTCCTCATTTGCTTTGTGTTAGTTCCTGAGTGCACATACCATATCTTTATTTTCCTGAAGATGGCAATGTGACGTTGCCGAAATATAGAAGTTATTCATTAAAGTTACCTTTAATTAATATACTTTATATGCGTTGTTAATTCCGTGAACTAATTACCAGTTAAATATATCATAGGGTAGGGATGCACTGAATATTCAATTGCAATTTATATTATGGAGGGTTAAAATTCTAAAAATGAGTACAGTTATGGCCATGAATAATTTTAAAAAAATTTTATGATTTATGTGAAGATTCAAAATTTGCAAAATGTAAAATATGCAAATAGTAAATATCTTGGAGTGGTACAGGAAAAAAATACAAGTACAACTTCTATGATCAATCACATTTAATACTGCATAGTGACGAATCTGCAAAACAAAATAGTAAAACTGAAATATCGAGGCAGAATACAAAAACATGGAAGCAGTCAGAATTGAAAGTAAATCCACTGAAATGTTGTTTGATATTATACAAAAACCTAAAAAATGGGATACAGATGACAAATGGGTGAGATACTTGCATTATGCCTAGCTGAAATGATTGCATTGGATAATGTGCTGTACCAAATTGATCAAAATGAAGGATTTACTAGGTAAGTAAATTTGCTACACAGTACTATATGCCTGGAAGAAAATATTTTACAGAAAAAATAAGTCCAGAAATTATGCCTCAGTTAGTTGCAACTATGAAAAACAAGACTGCAGATACTAAATATATTTCTCTTACATCAGATACATGAACCTACTAGAATACAAACAAAAGTTTCATTAGCTTCACAGACTTCATACAAACTTTCAATATAATCATATAATTGTGAACTGTCAACATTTTCCTGGAAGTCATACAAGATGATTAAAGAAAAGTTTTCTGCCATGAAATGTGGAATATATACACATTTCACAGATTCACATAATAGTTTGAGACGATGGCGGCAATAATAATAAGGGATGTAATGATGATTCTGAAATTAATGCACAGATGTTGATTTAATAGAACTCTGTAGAAAAATGTTGGGGTATTTTAACAATTCATCTGCTGTATGTTTGAAATTAAGAGAGATTCAAAAAAATTAAACGCCAGCCATATAAAATTAGTTTAAGATATACCTATCAAGTGGAACTCATTTTGATATTTTAACAAACTACTGTTAAATAGATCTGATGACCAATTAGTATGGTGGCAAGAATGGAATATTTTTTTTATATGCTACAATGAATACAAGAACAGAAAAGAGCTTTAAATATTTACACAATCAATTTAAATACGTTGAGCTCAAATCAGCAGTCTCTAACTACTAAATTTATTGGAGCCTTTTGAGACAATCACAAAAACCATGAATTCAAATTTTGCTTTAATTTTGGAAGTAACCTCAACTATTATGATTCGAAAAAATTAATTAATCTAAAGATAACACTTTCTTCAGAGTAGGAATAATGAAAAAATTTCTTTTTGAAGAAAATAGCAGAAGGTTTGATACTTTATTCAAAAATAAATTATTATATTATTTCAAACAATATTAGATCCAAGATTTAAGCTAGCATTTTTAAGTCAGACAAAACTGATTATATTAAAAGCATTTTAATTAATGAGAAATTTGAATTTGATTTGGAAGTATCAAGTGATAAAGTCAATAACATTCTTTTATGAAAAAAGACGAAGTTGCTGGAAAATCACATTAAGAAAATCAGAGTAAATCATAGCAGTGTTTTGATATCACTTCTTCTCCAGCTGTATCACCATGAGGTTGAAAGCAGAATCAGTAGCAGTAAAACAATAATCATGATATTTTAACAAACTACTGTTAGAAAGAACTGATGAACTCAAGAAAAATGTCTAATAAATGTTGAGATACTTCCTTTGCTGTTTTTAAAGCCAGCACTCGAAGCAAATGAAACTTTGTCAGATGAAATTGATAGTGTATGATGAACCTGAAATTCCCATCTGCTAAGCTTTGAAAGTCAACAAGATCTACCTGACCCCTTTGATTCATGTCATTTACGGTAATAGGTCTAACGACAATCCCTTTAACGGTCTCCTTCCTTGTTAGTTTGTCTGTTTAGTTTCCTTTTAGAGAATGTGATATCTTTCCTTTTTAGCATCTTTCATATTCTTTTATGAATTCAGAAACAATTCATCGTGGAATGTTAGCATACTTTTGCATTATTTTCTTGTGATTTTTGTCTCGCCTTTATGACCAGTAGAGAGATGAATATCACGAATGATAAAAATAGCAGATTCTTTTGTTGCCATAAATCGACCATTTTTTGTCGCTACTTTCATCACACCCTAAATTTGAAATAGCATAGTCACTTCTAAGATGATATTCCTGTCTACTTCTTTTAACACCAGATCTATTATCATTTAGAAGGTTTATGACATATTGTTCCAATTCATTATTCCATAAAGATATCACATTCTCTAACAGCGTTTTCTAAATCTTCCATTTTGGATGTAAGGATCTATAATTTAACAAACATGGATGTTTAAAACCTAAAATATCACTTAGTGATGAATTGTCACATATTATGTAAGCAGCGGATCCTGCAACTCACGTTAATGAGAAACTAACCTTACTAAATACGACGAAAGGAATTCTGATGTAATGTTGTACAAATTTACTGTAACATTTGACTAATACCATTACAAAAATACTTCTAAAAACAGCAATTTGCAGCAACAACCAATAAGAAATGCTCTTTAAAACCTAATCGTCACATATTATATAAGTCGCAGGTCCTGCAACTCACGCCAATGAGAAAGTAACCTTACTACAAACGACGAAAGGAATTCTGATGTAATGTTGTACAAATTTACTGTAACACTTGACTAATACTATTACACCTAAACCTCTTTTTATGTGAATTTTTTATGCAAATTCGGAGTTACGCGAATTGGGATATCAAAAATATTTTTTTTTACGCAATTTTTATTCACTTTTACATGACCAACCTAAAGTCTAAGTTAGGAAAAAATCCGTAATTCAAGAAAATTCTGAGAATTTTGTAGAAATGCATTCTCGTTTCAATTAAGAAAATTCTGAGAATTTTGTAGAATTGCATTCTCGTTTCAATTAAGAAAATTCTAAATTCTTACGAATTTCATTTATTGGGAATTCCCCGAATTACATAACTGACTACACATAAAAAAGCAGATCTTAGCATATTGAATTTGGTGTTTGAGTAAACAACACAGTTACCGCAGTTTTTGCATTTGCATTTTTTAAGTGAAATCAAAATAAAAATTGCGTTATAAAATTAATAATTTTGCCAAGAAATAATAAAGGATAAGCTATATGTAATTTTCAAACATTCATTTCATTAACTGAAGATTTTAATCCAGCCCTCACACGATGTTGCCGATAACAAAAAAGGAAAGCCGTTTCCTTGGATATAAAAATTCAAATTTTAGATCGTCTTCAAACTGGGGAAGGTGGGGTGGCTGTGGGTAAGCATTTTGGAGTCTATGAATCAACTGTCAGATCTATAAAGAAAAATGAAGAGGCTATTAGAAAAGTGGTATGTTCTGGTACAAAATCGAGTGCAAAATTATCATCATACACAAGAAATGTTGTTCTAGAAAAGGGCCGAAAAAGCTTTAGTGATGTGGATAGAAGATAACGTACAAAAAAGAATGCCAGCTGACAGAAATTCCATCAAGCAATCAGCATTGAGATTTTATGAACAGATTAAAACACTGCAGCCAGATACTTCATCTCAATCGAGGAAAAAATATGAATTTCATGCAAGCAATGGTTGGTTGGCTAAGTTTATTAAAAGACATGCTCTTCATAACATAAAAATTAAAGGTGAAACGGCTTCTGCTGATGAAACAGCTGCTAAAGCACTTCCACAAAAACTTGCTAAAATAATTGAAGATGGAGGTTACACTCGAGAACAAGTTTGGAATATGGATGAAACCAGCCTTTTCTGGAAAAGAATGCCAAACAGAACTTACGTATCAAAAATGCAAAAAACGGTTGGTGGGTTCAAAGCAGCAAAGGATCGCATAACACTCCTATTTTGTTCGAACGATTTAGGAGATTGGATGTTAAAACCACTGTTCATAAATCGATCATTAAGACCACGGCCAATGAAAGGCATAGATTTTCAAAAATTGTCAGTTCATTGGATGGCCAACAAAAAAGCTTGGGTGACCATTGATATTTTCACTGAATGGTTCCACAAACATTATGTGCCAGAAGTTAGACACTATTTTTAATGACAAGGGTGTCGATTTTAAATTGCTTTTGATTTTTGATAATGCACCCCATCATCCTGCCATAGAACACCCAAATGTGCAATTTTTTTTTCTGCCACCCAATACCACATCATTACTACAACCTCTAGATCAGGGTATAATTGCGACTTTTAAAACATATTATGTCACACGAACATTTCAGTACGTTTTGAACAAGCTAAATGATGATGAAGCACTGTCAGTTATGGATGTGTGGAAAAAATTTTCAATTATGGATTGTATTGATCAGGTTCGATTATCGTTATCTGAATTGAGACCAGAAACTATGAATGCATGCTGGAAAGCTATTTGTCCCACATGTGTTAAAGAGAATGCTCCTGTTCCCCTCAATCATACTGCAGAATTCCCCAATATAATAAGTTTGGCATGTGAAATTGGGGAATTCTGCAGTATGATTGAGGGGAACAGGAGCATTCTCTTTAATCATGTCAGGCAATTATTTTGCCTGACATGATTCAAATGAAGAACGTTCTGGGAAGTTTTCACGTCAGCTTAAGTTGTTAATGTCTTCATACAGAGAATTATATCGCGACTTATATAAAGTATCAACACAGCAATTAATAACTGAGTTCATGCCTAAAACTACTGAAACAACCAGTGGTATTTTTGTTCAAGACATGACAAGAATGATTCCACAAGTTGAGGCAGAAGTCAATGACGATAATACCATTACTATTACAGTCTCACGAAAACGAAAGCTTTCGTGTTTATTGTCAGAAACTGATATCGAATAAGATTTTTTTATAGAATCCTTAGCAAACAACTGAAATGAATATGTTTTTTTAAAGTTATTAAAATTCATTATATGTATGTGTGTTCCTCCATGAAATGTAAATAAAAATCTTATGATCCTAACGAATTTAATGTTTGTTTTTTTCATTATTTGGCTTATATTTCAGGTTTGGAACCAATCTTCACTTTTTCTATGGAGTCAGGTAGTTCTTTTTATATGAATTCTATTTACGCGTAATTTTTAGGAACGTATCTATCGCATAAAAAGAGGTTTAGGTGTATAAAAAAATTCGTAAAACACAGCAACTTCCAGCAACAACCAATAAGAAATGCTCTTCACCAGTTTTATCACGAGTTTCTGTACATCTCGCACTGCTGCTGTTACTATGCACCCAATTCATGAAATGAGCAGAAAACGTAATGCTCATATCATGAATTGTGCAGAATTCTACACATTCAACGAACTGTACAAGTGCGTTATACAGTTCATGGATTGTGCAATTTCATAATTTGCACATAACATATATTCTGAACAAAATGCTCACGATATTTTTTATCTATTCCTATTTTATGCAAAATATCAAATAAAACAGAGTGATTAACATTATTGAATGCATTTTCATAGTCCACAAAGCATAGATATAAATCTTTATTGCACTTGATCATTCTTTCCCCCAGTATCCGCAGTGTTGTGATAGCTTCCCTGGTTACCCTGTTCTCCTGAAACCAAGCTGTGCTTCATTTAATTCTCTCTGTATCATCTGTTTCAATCATCTATATATTATATTGATTAGGACTTTTGCAACATGGCTAATCAAGCTGATAGTTCTGTGCTTGCTGCAATCCATCCTTCCGGTAGTCTTGGGAATAGGAATAAAAATAGATCTTACGAAATCTTTAGGTATTCTTTCCTCCTCCAGACTTCTATTAACGATGATGGATAGAAGTTTTATTCCTTCCTTTCCCAATGCCTTCAGTAACTCTCCTTGAATATCATCCACTCCTGAAACTTTCCTATCGTTTATTCTTTTAATGGCTACTTCGGTTTCCCATTCCTTAATTTCTAGACAATCATCATTTTCTGTCTGATCACATTCCAGATTATCTTCATCTCCATAAAGTTCTGTAACATACTTCTTCCATCTTATCATTTTTTTCCAATAAAATCATTCCTTATTCATCCTTCAAAGCACTGCTTTTTATCCTTCTCTTCCTCCCTGAAATCAAATTCAAGCCTTCATAGACCTTTCTCCTATCCTTTGCTGTATCATTTTCCTCAATTTCCTTGCGGACCTGATTGAGCCAGTCTTCCTTTGCCATTTTAGCCAGAATTTTTACTTGTTTATTGATCTCTTTATACCTGACTTGGTATGCATCACTGTTCTTATTCTTTCATTTTCTTCTTTCATCCATTTTATTGTATCACCTCCTCATTAATCCAGAGCTTCCTTCCTCTCCTCTCTGTCTCACCCAGAAGACCTTCAACACATTCCTTGATTTTCTCTCTTAGATCAGTCCAGATTACTTCAACGGGTCTATCAGTATCAGTGTCCATAATAAAAAGAGAAATAAAACTGAATGTGAGAATTACAGAAGTATTTCCCTAATGAGTGTTCATGGTAAGATTTATGCTAGTACAGGTAACCCTCGCATAACATGGTACTTATACAACACAATTTCTATATAAACACAGTCTAAAAATTGTAGTAATCCTTCATCTTTTCATATATTTTTCACCATGCTACTTGAAAATCAAATTTTATCTTCGTTAAATTTGCATCTGCCTGTACCGTGCATGTAGTATAAGTAGCGAATTTATATTAGGGGAAATAGCCTTCAGCACACATATACATCAATTGTTTACCTTATCAAGCATTTATTGTTGAAAATTGTCTTCGTTTTCTGCCAGGGAAAAATGCATTCCAAATCATAAGTGTGTTAATCTCAAGCTGAGCACTTTATTTTCTAGTGAGTTACATACATAATTAATATGTAATGCTTTTATTTTTTTATCTAAAAAATTTTTTATAATAAAAATTTACATGAACATAAAATCCGAGAAAGTGTTATTGCAGGGTCACAGGTAAGTGCGTTGCTCGTGTACATGATATTCTAATGAGAAAAATGGAGAAATTTCAAATGATTTGGATAGAAGATTGCACTCAAAATAAAATTCCTTTGGATGGAAATCTTATTAAACAAAAAGCTCTCAAAGTTTATAAACATTTATAGTGCAGACCAGGTGTTCAACGCAGATGAATCCAGGTTACATTGGACAAAAATGCCAAAACGCACCTATATTTCGAAAAGTGAAAGAGCAGCTTTTGGATTCAAAGTTTCCAAAGATAGAATTACTCTACTGTTTTGTAGTAATGCATCAGGTGATTACATGACAAAACCAATGTTTATTAACTGATCCTCAAATCCTCGCGCTATGAAAGATTAAAATATGCACTTTATTTTATTTTGCCTAAAATATTTATGCATTATGTGCAATGAAGTTTATTGTACAATTTGTAATTTTTATAATTTTATACTATGTATTTGTTTCATATTTTGTATTTTCTTAGCTTACATGAATTACCTGAATTAAATAAAAATATATTTTTGTTGGATATGTCCTTGTTGTTCATATAATTAAAAAAAAAAAAACGATTTCAGAACATAACCTTACTTTTTCTATGTGATCCGAGTCTCGCATAATGCGATTTATATAACAAGGCATTTCTATCAAACCTAACATCTGCGTTATACGAGGGTTACTTGATTATTTCAGAAGTTGAGAAGGATTGTGGAATGAAAGCTTGGTGAAGAACAACCTGGATTCAAGCCAAATAATGGCTGTTAGGATCAGATTTTCACTTTACAACATAGTTGAGAAATCGTGGTAATATAACAAAGATCTGTACTTAAATTTTGTAGACCAGGAAAAAGCATATGACAAGATGCCAAAAGAAAAGTTATTCAAAACACTATAGTTATATGGTGTCAATGGGACATTATATCAGGCAATATATAGCCGCTATTTGAGTTGTAAATCAGCAATTAGAAATTGAAGGAGATATAGAAAGATGGTATGATGTTAAGTCAGGTGTGTGACAAGGGCGTATTTCAGCTACTTAGGCACAATTTTTAGTGAAAATGGTAAATTAAATATGGGAATAGACCAAAGAATCAATAAAGCTAGTAGGGTAAGAAATCAACTGAATAAATATATATGAAATAAGAGAGAACTCAGTCAAAACACAAAACAAGCTGTATACTAGACAGTGTTCAAACCCTTTAACTTATGGATCTGAGAGCTGGGTTAGAAATAAAACACTTGACCAAAGACTATAGAATACAGATAGATATTAGAATCCTAAGAAAGATTAGGGGCATGAACAGATGGCATCAATGGTAATATCATATTAAAAATGAGGATATTAGGAAAGAACTTGACTTTGTTATCATCCAGGAATGCGTTAGCAGAGCTGATCTCAGGTGTTATGGTCACTTAAACAGAATTGGAGAGAAAAGATTAGCAAAACAAGTGTTCTCTGCCAGATTGGCAGGAAAAACAACCCAGAGTATTGGTGGATTGGGACAGTAAAAAGTACCTTAGAAGATGGAAATATAAGAACTGATAATGTTGGAGTCTTGATATGTAACAGATTGATTTGGAGGAAAATTGTAGATAGGAATTTAGCATGATGCAAGTTTTTCATGTAGTACTATCATCCTGTACACCCTTTCTGGGTACATATAAGGAATTTGATGATGATGATATAATATATAATAAAGCATAAATAGTATGAGAAAAATAGAAGAAAAAATGTTCAATTTGGTGCTTAACCGTCCATATGAAATTATTATTAAGAGAAGACTCTTAATGGCTTCTTGTTCTTTTAAAATACCCAGTAAAATAAAATGCTGCATCAGTGGATGGTATACTCCCTGAGTTCCTATCTTGGTCAACATGGCTAAATATGGCTGGCTGCACTTTTCTCAGAAATCATCATTACTGGTAAATTACCAAAACTGTGGCAGGAAGCCAAAATAATTGCTGTGCCCAAACCAGGGAAAGATCCAAATGAAGTGAAAAACCTACGACCTATCTCTTTGCTTTGCACCACCTTTAAACTCTTTGAAAGAATTCTCCTTAAAAGTATTTCACCACTCATTGAAAGAGCACTCCCGACTGAACAAGCTGGCTTCAGGCCAGGAAGAAGTTGCTGTGACCAGGTCCTGGCCCTGACAAATCAAATTGAAGCAGGCTTCCAGAAAAAACTTAAACCAGGAGCCACTCTCATTGACCTAACATCTGCTTATGACACTGTCTGGATCAGGGGCCTACTCCTAAAACTAGGAAATATTATAAAGTGTAAAACAACTCTACAATTTTTTGAATCTATTCTCTCCAACAGAAAGATCCGGGGTCCATATTGGCAGAAAAAAGAGCAGGCCCAGATTCCTTCACAACGGTCTTCCTCAAGGTTCTGTGTTATACTTTTTTTAACATCTATGTGTATGATCTATCTCATACCAGATCTAGCAAGTTTATGTACGGCGATGACCTAGCGATCTTACATCAATCCACCTCCTTTACCAACTTAGATTCAACCTTGAATACAGACCTGAACACTCTGGATGAGCCCTTCAAGCAGTGGTACTTGAAGCCAAATCCAACGAAAACAGTGTCCTCAGTATTTCACCTGTACAATGCAAAGGCGGATCGACAACTCAACCTTTCTTTCTCTGGAAAAATGGTAGAACACGAGCCTCACCCAAAATACCTTGGAGTGAGCCTAGACAGAAGACTAACCTATAAAAGGCATATCATCAACCTCTCCAATAAAATTAAAACCAGAAATAACATCGTTTCAAGGCTGGCTGGAACAACCTGAGGTTGTGGTGCAGGTCCTAAGGTTGTCTGCACTAGCCCTCGCATTCTCTGCAGCAGAATATTGTGCCTCTGTCTGGGAAAGAAGTACACACACTAACATTATCGACACCCAGCTGAACTCTACCATGTGCACAATTAGTGGGACAGGGAGAAGCACCCCCTCTCTCCTGGCTGCCTGTTCTAGCTAACATTGCTCCACCACACATACGGAGAAGACAAGCCTCGATTAAGGAATTTAATAAAGCAATGAGCAACCCACTCCTACCCCTACACCAGAATCTCATAAATCCACCTAGTCAAATCTAGAAAGCCTCTCTGGTCCATGGACGAACTCTCTTCAGCTGCGCTGCCATCAATATCTGACATATGGAGAGAATACTGGTCCAACAATCTCCCAACAAACAGCTTCCTGGAAAGATCCCTGTGCTCTGCAGGGATCTTTCCTGGTTTTGGTCTTCCTAGGAAGATTTGGTCATCCATAAACAGGATCAGGACTAGTCAGGGCAGATGTGGCTATCTTCTACATAAATGGGGGCTGTCAGATCACCTTATTGTGATTGTTCTCCCGTGACTCAGATGATTACTCATATTGTGTACGACTGCCCAAGGCGCCAATTTTACGGTGGTGGCCTACAGGACATCTACAAGGTGATGGATGAGGCCTTGAATTGGCTTTCCAGCCTGGACCTTGACCTGTAGTTGGTATGGTGGTAGCAGTGGTTATGGAGGAAACAGAAGATCACGGTCCTGTCTCACCACGAAGACATTATTCTAGTAGTCACTCTCATAGTATCAGCAGAACTCCTCATGTTAGAAGATTATGATACAGTGTGAAATGGGCCTCCTCTAATGGATCAAGTTTTCTCACACAAGACACAACTGCTCTCTACTTAAACCTCAGATACAGCCCCTTTCATGTTGCAAGAATATGCAGTCTTGTCATGTTTGGTGCAGCAGGACGATAATTGTCCCTGGCTTAATTATGACAGGTTACTTTTGCTTTATATTTAAAAAAAAAAATTAAGACTTAGTAAGCAGGTTGTGCCTTTTATGTAATGAACTTTTATATGTTAAGATTTTCATCATTTGTTTCTGGAAATTGTGATTGTATTTTTCATTTACCAGTTTCATGTAGCCATAAGAATAAATAAATAAATAAAAATACCAAATTGAACATTTGGTGTTTAATAATGGAAATGGAATGGTAAAAATAAGGCGAAGAAAAAAAAAAAAAAAAAGGAAATAACCTTTAAAACATGTAAATGAACTACTCTGTACACATAGTGTGATTAATGGGTGAGGAGATTAAATCCAATGTATGCAAAATTTAACTCCTACATAGTACGTGTCTGTTGTGGGATATCTGTATTAAAATTCAGATATCAATTCAAGTTAAAAAGTTAGTAATAATATATTATACCTCATCTCATCTTCCTTTTACCCTGTTTTACCTTGTGGAGTCGAGGGTTTATTAATCATCGGACTTCAAACCATTCACAGGATAAAGTGGTCAGCCCTATGCCCCGAAGTATCCTATGTCCGTAGTGTTGAGTTCTCAAGGCTGGTTTGCCAGCTTTGTGGAATGAAAAACCCCACTGTCCATGCCCAAGACTGGCTAACTTGGCTATGGCTGAGGAAGATCCTTCAGCTCCTCACGTCATCGACGGGAATCGAACCTAGGACACTCCTTCCCCAGGCATATGGTTGTGAAGAGCACAGCCACTAGGCTAACCGCACGGACATCATAATATATTTTATGAATCTTTTTAAATCAAACCTAGGACACTCCTTCCCCAGGCATATGGTTGCGAAGCACACAGCCACTAGGCTAACCGCACGGACATCATAATATATTTTATGAATATTTTTATTAATTTTATTTTGTGTATTATTTAAATGTGTTTCTTTTTGCATGTCACAAGCAAATCATTTTAAAATGACTTTTGTCTTTGGCTACACAGAAGTCTTGCTTAAATGCAAAATAAATTTATTTAAATTAGATATTAAAGAATAATTATAATTTTGTATGAGTTATCAAAAGTTTTGCAAATGTTGGTACTATTTGCACCTAGACAAACATTTACAAAATTTGTTAACATCACTGACAAGGAAAATGAAAGTTACCACTGTAATTTTTGTCGCATCAATAATTAAATCAGCTTACCTCAGTGCATAAAAAACTGCAGAATGAAGAAATGCTATAAATTCTAGCTGTTCCATTGTGAAATTATGGTTAGATAAACTTTTCTGCAGTGGGAAGAAAGAACTTCGTCCTTTTTAAATATGGCGCTGAAATCAGTATGGCGGGTACACTGTGGTGGAGTGGAAGTTTCTCAGTTGCATTTCTGAGCATGTGAAGAAGCTAAAAGAGCATTATTGAATGTTGTTAAGGGGTCAGCTGTTCAGGAAGTAGGAAAGGAAAAGAGGAGTTTCTGTGTCTTTGACATATAAAGACTGAACAGAAATTAGAAGTGTTAGTAATAGACCTTTTATGAAAAGATAAGTGAAGTTTTTGTAGTTATTATTATTACATAACTCCTCCAGGGAGTCAAGGGCTCATTAAGAGAGGGCACCTACTCCACAGCTACACCAATGCCATCTACTGTCGACCACCACCACTAATATTTTCACAGACAATCACAAACATCGATGCCCATGGTGGGATTCGAACCCACAACCTTTTCGCTGGAGAGCGGATACGCTAACCACTCGGTCAACCAGGCCAGCAATTATAAGATTTATTTCAGATAAAACTGAAAGGAACTTTCTTTGCTCTCCAGTTCATGTGGAAATGGGCCCAGCAAAGTTTGTTTATTTAAGATTCTCAGTCTGATAAGTGATTCCTTACAGTTGTTACTGTCTTAGTCATTTTTTTTTAAAAGACTTTCATATAGAAGACAAATCTATTCTGAAGACTGATGATAAGGTTTTATGAAAAAGTTTGAGACTTTCACATAGAAAGTTAATTCATACTTAGTGATATAGTTTTTAGTCAGGAATTCAGTGGAGTTTGCTGTTACTTTCATATAGAGAGTGAAGTTATAGAAGTGTCTTGGATGAATGTTTTCTTCAGTGTTCTGTGATTTTAAGATGCAAAAAGAATTTGACTGTTTCTGTCATACAGTAAGCAGTCTTAGTTTTGAGTTAGTCTTTCTCCTGTGCAAATTCAAGTAGAAATATGTTTATGTAAGAGCAAGAGATTGACATTCCAGAAGTTGTGCACCCATAACTAAAGAATGACACTGGTGCTTGCATAGTTAAATAGTTGATTTGTATATATTTGTGTTTTTTCAACTCTTAATGAGTTTAATAGATTTAGTTTAATCCTTTATCCCAGTGAGAGCAAACAAAGTTTGCGCCTGAAAATATCTTCAGGACTAAATATATCTTCAGGACTAAATTTAGTCCTGAAGATATATTTAGTCCTGAAGATATATTTAGTCCTGAAGATATTTTCAGGCGCAAACTTTGTTTGCTCTCACTGGGATAAAGGATTAAACTAAATCTATTATAGTCTAACCTAGTGATAAATAAATTTTCAACATCTTAATGAGTTTAATAGTTAAGTTAATTTAAAAGGTTAAGTTACATATGAAATATGCTGTAATATATGAACCTGTGTGGAAGTTTAATTATTCTGCCAGTTCTGCTTCTTTTCCATTGATGTTTATGTTTCTGGCAGCTACCTTGAATTCAGCTGACACTGAGTGTTCAAATAGTTGACTTTTTGCTGTTGGTCCTAGTTCCATGACAAAAATGGGACTTTCCCTAACTGGGTGACACCCCAGCAACATGAATTTCCTCTTGCTGTATTATTATCACTTGATTGAAACAATAAAGCATGCAATTTGGATGGCTAAACCTCAAATTGCCAGAACATCCTCATTTGTTATCCAGGTACTTGCCTGGTAACAGACTGCACCACAGGAAAATGTGGAATGAACATGAGGTTAGAAGCCCTGGTCAGTCCTCTACATTTCTCGAAAATCTACATGAAACTAAATGTCACTCAGAAACACTCTCATGCACAGTAATGAGACAAGTTAACTCTATGCTTAAAAAAATTCTAACACACTCAATGTTTATCCTTAACAGAAAATAAGATACATTTAAAGTAATGAAATACTAAATGAACTTGCAATGCACCAAAATCCATAAGACTTACCTTCTTGAAAATGCAGGAAGCTGTAACTGTGACATCTCTGTGCATTCTACATGAAGTAAATCATGAATATGCTATGAAAAATCTGATTTAGATATAATAAATGCAAAACAACTTTTTTACCACTATCTTGGAACTATAATACAATATAAAAGCATTCTGTTCAATATTACTTATTTGTCAGTCATCTCTATGCTCAGTAATTAACATCACCAAAAATGTTGTCTTAACTATTTCTTCAAAGAAGTTTCTATGATTAGTCAGTGGCATAAATTTCACTGATTCTGTCTAGATTTTTTCTTTTTTGATAGTTTAGTGTTTATCATCATCATCATCAAATTCCTGATATGTACAGGGTATTATGATAGTACTACATGAAAAACCTACATCATTACTAACTTCCTATTAACAATTTTCCTCCAAATCAATCTGTTACCTGTAAAGACTCCAACATTATCAGATCTTATATTTCTGTCTTCTAAGGCTCTTTTTACTGTACCAATCCAAATACATCTTGGTCTTCCTCTGGATCTTTTTCTTGCCAACCTAGCAGAGAACACTTGTTTTGCTAATCTTTCCTCTCCCATTCTGTTTAAGTGACCATATCACCTAAGATTAGCTCTACTAACATGGATGCTAACAATATCAAGTTCTTTCCTAGCATCGTTGTTTTTAATACGATATTGCCTCCATATATGCTCAATCTTACGTCCATGCTTAAGTATTTCTGGTCGAATATTAACTATTCCTGCTGCCTTTCCACATTTCAAGCTTTTGATGGATTTTTCTATTTCAAGTATGGATATGTAATCCTGATTGCATGCATGTTGAGTGTTTTTTATTTTTTTTAATCACTGTGCAGCTACTGCTTGTTTCATTGAGCAAATTTCTGAAGTAATTACTCCATACATCAAGGATTTCTTTTTCTCCAGTTTTCATGTCACCTTTACCATCTCGAATTCCTTTAACAGCACTCTTACACTCCATTTCTGAGCTTTTTCAACTGTCTCCAGAATATCTTGCCACCTTCTTGATATTTATTTTCTATATTCTTACCAGTCTTCCCATGACTTTTGTTGAACTAAATTTACATAGTGTTTTGCTTTCTTACATTTGTCTCTGTATTCTCTGAACACAAGCTAACTTGTGCTCTTAGGGTGTCTAGTAGGGTCTTGCACAAGCATAAATTAGGATAGGATCTTTCCACATAAAATAACCAGATGTAATTATAAATTATTAAGTCTGCTATGGAAATTCTTGGGCTAGAAATTCTATTGTCTCTTAGCGAGGGATATTTGTGAAGAGAGAGAGAGACAATGTGAAAGTTAACTTGTCTGTATCTGACAGTTTTGTCATTTATTCTTAGAAGAAATTCTGTAGATTTTTTTAAATCAAAGAAGCTAAGTAGCCAATGAGGGGGATAGAGAAGCTAAGACAAATCTTGAGATTTTATAAGTGGGCCTGCCTATAGAATTCACAATCAGTCTAAGTGGACAGTTGATTTTATCTAATTTTGGTGAGCCATATATTCTAGGAGATCTTGCATGGTATGTCTGAGTCTTTTGATGATTTCTTGATCTATGGATGTTGTTTTAATCAATAACTTTGTTCAGTTTTTTGAGTTGACTTTTTCTGGGAGAATGTATTACAATCACAAATTTTGCTGTGGTACACATGTAATTCTAGTCATGGATACTTCGTAGGTATCCATTATACTAGAAAATATGATTATATGGGAATCTCCAGGGAATCACTAAAGGAAGTCCCTGCAAAGGTCAGATAATGCTTAAGTATCTACCATATCTCTTCTTGAAAACATTCAATGAAGATTCACTTCACATTCACTACAAACTTGCTGCATTCATTCAAACTACACTCTCAGGTTTTTTGTGGTGGTGCTAGAGGGGAATTGACCACAAGCTCTTCCTGAAACTTGCATGAATTGCAATATTTCCTACTTAACTAAACTATAATCCCTTAGCCAACTTGTATGTTTGTAAAATATCTTCCCACTCTTTGTCCTGTTTCTTAAACTTCAAATGCCACATGCTTTCAGTCTATCCTCAGATGCAAAATTTCATAATAGGCTAGATATTATCTTGGTTACCTGGTGCTGAATATTTTCATCTCTTTCCTCATTATTTATTTTCTCATTCAGGACTCTTTAACATAACCACTCGAACCTAGAACAACATCAATGTAAAAGATGAGCATGGCTAGATTTGTTTTTTCACTGAACATACAGTTTGTTTAAAGTATGAGCAGAAGAACTTACAGTGAACCTGGTAAACAACAGGAGGCAAAAAGTAAACTGTTTATTTTTGTGAATGGTAACCAGGAGGAGATTTTGTTAATATGAAAGAATGTAGGGACTAAACTGTATATATTCAGGATCTTAGTGATGCCTGCAAGGAATAGGAGAGACTACTCGTACAGGTTCAGAGTCTTCAGTGTTAGGCTTGTATGTATAGTTTGATCACAGATGAGAGAACCCCGACACTTCTGTGCATAGCAGAAGAAAGAATACATTCCAATAATAGGGTAATCAATCCGTTTTATGGGATGAGGGTTTATTATTGCACATTGGAAAATTAGCTTTTCTTTTATTTAACATTCTAGTTTTTCAAGTGGTAACTATTTCACTTGTATAAAAGTTGGAAAATTTTTTGTATAAAGCATGCGATTTCATGACGAATTCGTAAATCCCTCATTCTTTTCTCCTATTCAACATGAACTTACTTTTTGGCACTGCTAGCTATGGCTCTCTCAACTGTGGGAAAATTATATCCAGGATGGTGTGCAGTTCTTGTCAGAGAGTTTGGGAATTACAGCAGATAACAAGTGCTCTATTGAACAAAGATTCGAAGATGCCATTAAAAATATGCGACATGATGTTATATGAGTAGAAGGTATGGGGGAAGGGCAACTAGTTATGAGAGGCTAAACTTATCTATATATGGGCCATAAGGATTAATGAAATGCAAAATATTGTCTCCCTCCCTCCTAGGGTTTGACGGTTTTTAAAAACCATTTTTTTTTTTTTTTTGATAAATTTGTATATTACTAGATACTAGAATTAATATGTAAAATTAATTATTTAATTAAAAACCTTAACATTTTGACTTGAAACCAATGTACATGTTACAAGTGAGGAATCGGAAGTGACGTAGAGTGTGCAGATGTGGCGAGGATTTTTTTAAATTCTCTTGATCTAGATAACGATTGTAGATTCCCTATGTTGTCTGACAATTACAAACAATCAATTTCCCAACTTAAAAAACTTTGCAAATTTTTTAGAAAATCTCCTGTAAGAGATAGCACCCTTCAGAATTATGTAAAACAAGAAAAAGGAAAGGAATTACGTCTGATTATTGACTGCCAAACGAGATGGAATAGTTTAGAGGCCATGATTGAAAGATTTATAACATTAAAAGAATGTGTTGTTTTAGTTTTGAATGATAATGGTGCTTCTCATATGTGGAATGAAGCTCAATATAGTTCGCCCACCGTTTGTAGGTCTCTCCTTGGCATTTTGCCAAGAATAGTCGATTCATGCTGAAGGGGAGAAAGAAATGAAGGATGTACGAATTGGTTGCCAACATACGAAATCATGTGCTTTCTTGTCTGTCGCTATGTATATGTATAAGAAGAACTATTCACGAATTTTATGTGGTCGAGAAAAGAGTGCCAACAGTTCCAAAATTGATTCCTGTGCTTAAAGAAAAAATTAATTTTTTTTTTGGAAAAGAGAAACTTTAAGGAAAATAGTTGAAATCAGATTTTGTTTTAAAAAGTCCCAGGATAAAAGGAAACTTATCATGGAGCAAAGTGACATTGTTTTGTCTAGAAGGCAGTATTTGACAGCAATAAGAAGTTTCAGGGAGGAGAAAAGACCGATTGTGTTTCTAGATGAAACTTGGACTGATAGTAATTTGTTGGAAAATGTTGACAGTCTAAAGAAGAATGTGGAGTGCTACAAACCGGAAATGCCTCGTGGTGCATAATAATTTTGTGTGCAGGTGGAGAAATGGGTTTTTTACCGAATTCAAACTTACTATAAAAAGCCAATTCAACTACTGGAGATTACCATGGGCAAATGAATTCTATGATCTTTGAAAAGTGGGCAGAAGTAAAATTGATTCCAAAATTTCATAAAAATGCTGTTGTTATAAATCATAACGATTTATCACTCTATTCGATTAAACAAAGTTCCAAACTGGTCTAATAAGAAGCAAGTTCTTATGGATTGGCTCTCTGCAAATAACATTTCATTCCCCAGATATGCAAAAAATTGAATTGCTTAATTTGGTCAAAAGAAACTCGCCCACAACTAAATTATTTAAATTCAACACGATGCTCAAAGAGCATGGGTTTCTAGCTTTGAGGCTACCACCATATCATTGCGATATTAATGCTATTGAGTATGTTTGGGCAGAAGTGAAAAGTTTCATTCGGCATCACAACGTAACTGGGGATATTGACATGTCGAAACTTTTTAAGCTTTCAGAACAGGCGAATGAAAGTATTACAGTTCAAAACTGGGGAAAATATTGCTCTTATGTCACCTCATTGGAAAATATGTATTGGGACAAAGACGGAATTATTGAAGAATTATGCGAACCTTTGGTGATCAGTTTAAGTGAAAGTGATGGCTATTCGGATACTGACTGAGATGACTCTGAAGATTAAAAGGATTTGATAATGGTATTTTTTTCCAACATTTTTTTTGCATGGGTATGTTAAAAGAGTCGCAACAAGTCATAAATAATTAATTGGTTTAGGACATTAAAGTGTCTCAGTTCTCTCAACTGTAAGTTTAAAATAAGTTCATTTGAAAAAAATGGTTTTTCTGTATAATTATTTTTATTTTATAGAAAACTTTCTTAAAAATAAACTTAGTTAAATTTTTCTTTTATGCAATACTTTTTTTAATTTTAATAATACTCTACATACATTTATCCAACTGTTATACAAGCAAAATTGTTACACTTTAAAAACAGCAATATTCGTAAAAGAAAAGCTAAATTTTCCGACCTGTAATAATAAACAAACTCATCCCAAAAGACAGATTAATTACCCTATTATCGGAATGGATTCTCCTTTTTCTGACATTCGCAGAAGTGTCGAAGGATCTCTAATCGGTGGGCAAACTATATCCTAAAATCATGGAGTTTCTTAAAGGGTTGGGACTAGTACATCTAGCAGCTGAGGCCTTAGGGTGGCAAGATACCAATTTATTAACAAAGTGAAGGCATATTTGAATTTCTGTTAAATGAACTAAAAAATTTAAAGACTGAAATTAGTTCCGAATTATTAAATGCTTTAGAAGTATGAATTCAAGAAAGAAGACAAGCTGGATTGGTAACCCTTTTGCTATGCAGGTAATCCTTGTATAACGCGGTACTTATACAATGCGGTTTCGATATAACGTGGTCTACAAATTGCAGTAACCCTTGTTGAATGCAGTTTCGATATAAGATGGTCTACAAACTGCAGTAACCCTTTGTTTTTTCATATTTTTTCAACGCATGACTTAAAAATAAAATTTTATCTTCGTTAAATTTGTGTCTGCCCGTATCGCGCATGTAGTTAGAAGTAGTGAATTTATATTAGAGGAACAATTGATGTACATCAATTTTTAACCATATAAAGTATTTATTGTGGAAAATTGTCTTCATTTTCATTCAGGAAAGCGCATTAAAAATCATAAGTGTGTTAATCTCAAGCTGAGCACTTCGTTTTTTGGTGAGTTACATACAATATGTAATGCTTTTTTTATGTTAAAAAAATTTTTTTTATAGTAATAGCCACTTAGAACGCTTTTGCTATATGGTTGAAAACGAAACTAGTGAATTAATTGATGGGGAAACAGATTTAAATGAGGAGGAACTGGTACAATTAATAGATGACGTCGAACCAAATGGAGGGAAAGTTCTGCCAAAGATTCCGATTGTGATGAATTCGGTTAAAGAATTCAGTTTAAAGAAATTAGCAGAAGGACTGGACTTGGCAATAAAGTTATTTTATGGATAATGATCTCTCAATGGAGCGTTTCTCTTGTTGTCCAGTTGTCTTGTGAATGGAAAATTCACAAGACAACTGGATATTTATTTAGCTCCATATTATGAACTTAATAAAAAAACTGCAGAATAGTGGTAAGCAAGATCTTATTATTGACTTCTTCATAACTAAACCAATCTAAGCATGCAATGAGAATTATACTAATGATGTCCAAGAGTTTCAAGTGATGACTGTCAGTCCAGCTACTCGTAAATAAAGAACATCCACGAAATGTTAGTTTACTTTCGAAGACAGTGTTGACAATTAAAATATATGCTTTATTTTATTTTGCCTAAAACACTTATGTATTATATGCAATGAAATTTATGTACTTATAATACATATTTATAATTTTATACTATGTATTGGTTTCATAGTTTATTTGCTTTCTTAACTTACATGAATTACCTGAATTAAAGAAAAATATTTTGTTGGATATGTCATTGTTCATATAATCTTTAAAAAAAAAATAAAATAAAAAAAAAAACGATTTCGGAACCTAACCCTACTTTTTCTATGTGATCTGAGTCACATAACACAATTTATATAACGTGATATTTTTGTGGAACCTAACATCTGTATTATACGAGGGTTATCTGTAAAACCAGGTAACCCTCGTATTGCAAAATACAAGGGCTACCTGGTTGCAAAATCCACAAAACATTTCAAAGAAATCTAGTGTGTCTAGCTCCAAAACTCAATATTAAGTTATCTGGAAAAATATTATCTAGAATATATCCAAATTCTTGTATGCAAACAGATTCCAATGATGAATATATCGGAGATGGAGAAACTATTAATCAGGACAATGTTCTAAAAAAACCCATGGAAAAAATCAGTTCATAGGTTTCTTGAGGAACCTGAAGAAATAATATCAAATCTGAAGACACTGAAGGCCAAATTTTCAGTATTTGAGGCAACCAATAAAAGAACAAAAAATTTATATTTATTATTTGATGCCCTGAAAAACAATAAAACCAAGTTCAGTAGCCAGTGAGTGAGTATTTTCTATTTCAGGCAATTTTGTATCTAGAATAAGAACAAGATTAAGTAATCGTTCAGTGGACATTTTGTTTTTTTGAAATCATATTTCCTCTAGAAAAATACTAAATGAAATAAAAATTTATAATTTATATCTTGTACGGATTTAATTATTTTTTTATTTGGCTTTGTATGGAGTATATTTTATTTTGTTATATTTTTGTAGTTCCATAAATCATAAATAAACTGAAAAGTTTTAAAATAAGTATACATTTTTTTAAAATGTTTAAGCTGAATTCAGAGGTGAATGTGTAAGCGGACAAACACAGATTGAGATGGCCTGAGATGGGTAAGAACAGTTTAGGTATGAGGAAAGTTGTAGAATTGGTGGTAATATAGAGGAAGTGACTGGGGAAGGTATTGAAGAGGTAGGAGTGACGTTCGTAGGACTTGTAGAAGCAGTAATGATTTCTTGAGTTTATTCACTAATGCTAGAAGTATTCGAAATAAGGGGAATGAAATTGTTGCTTTGTCCGAGTCTGTTCACCCCAAAGGAGATGAAAGGATATGATATTTTTCATGAAGACAGACAAGGAAGAAAGGGAGGAGGAGTACTGTTAATGGTAGCAGATGAGTTGTACCCATCTAAGGTGGAATTGCAAGGTGCAAATAGTGGTCACGGTTTTGAGGCGGTATGGTGTGAGGTAGAAGTAAACAGGATGAAATATTTAGTTGGGTGTTGCTATAGACCTGGTAATATGGAAGGTAATGAGAAGGAAATGTATAGGCAAATTGGCCTAGCTAGCAAGAAATGAGTTATCATTATGGGCAACTTTAATTATGATAATATAGACTGGAAGCAAGAGACGGCATCTGTGGGTAAAGAAAATGAATTTTTGGGGTTTTTGAAAGATAATTACCTTAGGCAGCACATAACGGAGGGTACACGAGGATTAAGCGTATTGGATTTGATCATCTCATCAGATGATGTTATTATAAATGAGGTGTCAAATCTTCCACCAGTTGGTGAGAGTGACCACAAGGTGATCACTTGCAGGGTGACTAGTCATTCGAGGATATCTGTTAGAAAGGGATATGTGTGGAATTATAAGAATGGTAATTACGAAAAGCTCAGGAAACAGCTTGCGAAAATAAATTGGAAGGAGGAACTGGATGGAAAGGATATCAATGCTGCTTGGGCCATACTCAAAAACTATTTGGTGGAGGCAATATCAGTGTATTCCAAGGGTCAAGAGGGTAAATAGAGTAGGTGTAAAATGGATGAATCAAGAGATAGGTATGCAATCTGGAAGAAGAAGATATTATGGAAGAAACACAAAATGAATATTTATAACAACCAGTTGCATGAGAAGTACAAAGAGTAGAAGAGGAAGGTGACTAGCTTGATAATGGTAGCAACAATGCAGTATGAGCAGCAGTTAGCTAAAGCGGCCAAAAAAAATCCTAAGGAGTTTTTTCGATATGTCGCCAGTAGAAGAAAAAATGATTATGGTAGGATGGGATTGACTGGTGAAAACAGAGGAATGATAACCGCTGAAGAGGATATAGTTGAGATATTTAGTGAGCAATTTCTAAAGGTATTTCATTCTTGTGAATGTGGCATCATGCAGAACTTGAAAGCAGTGGGAAAGGAGGAGGAGGAACTGTTAGTAAGTGAACAGGAGGTATATGAGGAATTGAATAGACTTGATGCTATTTCACCACGTATCTTGAGGGAATGTGCCAGAGAGTTAACAACAGCTTTTTATATCTTTTCAACATGAGTCTCTCACTGGGTCAAGTTCCAAAAGAGTGGAAAGAGGGTAAAATTGTTCCAATTCATAAGGGAGATGATAAGAGTAGGGCTTTGAATTATAGACCAGTCTGTGTGTCTGGAGTTGTGGTCAAGGTATTAGAGAAGTTAGTTAGGAATAAGATTCAGAATTGGGTTGACAACAGAAAAATACTCTTTGGCGGCCAGCATGGATTTACTAAAGGAAGAGCGTGCTTTAGCAACCTGCTTACTTTTTATAATAAAGTGACAAATGTGTTGGATAAGGGTGTTGCATATATAGTGGTATATTTAGATTTTGCAAAGGCGTTTGATAAATTGCCACATGACAAGCTGGTAATTAAATTGGAACGCATGGGGCTGAACAGTAGATTGGTTCGCTGGATTGGAGATTGGCTGTCTGATAGGTATCAGCGAGTTGTCTATGGAGGAGCGATATCCCAGAAGAGGAAAGTTACTAGTGGTGTACCTCAAGGGTCTGTTTTGGGTCCATTGCTGTTTAATTTGTATGTAAATGATATCTGGAGAGGTCTGAATGGTGATGTGCAGTTGTTTGCAGATGATGCAAAGTTGGGGAGAGCTATCAGAAGTAGTGTGGATGCTGTAGCTTTGCAAGAGGACTTGAATACACTGGCTGAATGAGTAAATAAGTGGGGATGTCAATTCAATGTTTCAAAGTGTAAGGTTTTGAAATTTGGGAAGCAGAGATGGGATGTAAAGTACACAATCAGTGCAAATATCTTGGAAGAGGTAGAAGAAATGAGAGATCTGGGAGTAATCGTAGACAAGGACCTAAAATTTCGGGGACATGTTACTAAAATAGTGAAGACAACACAGCGGATAATGGTAATGATGCGGAGGACATTGACTTGTAGAAGTAAGGATGTTATAGTTCCTTCGTATAAGGCTTTGATCAGCCACATATGGATTACTGTGCACAGATCTAGACACCTGGTTTTCAAAAATATGAAATTGCGCTGGAAAAAGTTCAGAGGCAATTAACTAAGGTGGTTTCTGGTCTCTGGAATGTAGAGTATGAAGACAGATTGACAACATACAATTTGCAGAAATTGGTGGATAGAAGGTGGAGGGGGGGGATATGATTGAGACATATAAGCTGTTAAGAGGTTATTACGAGATTAATGTCGGGGAGGTTTTGCACAGAATGGGTGAGGATAGCAGGAGAACAAGAGGTCATTCCTGGAAGCTGTATAAGGAAGGTGTGGGCAAGGGAGTGAGGAGCAGGTTTTTTGTATGGAGAGTGGCGAGTGATTGGAATGCTTTAAATATATTCACCGTCTCTGCACACACCGCACTCTTGGGCAAAGCAGTATGATAAACTGTGTGCATAACAGTGGACCTCCCACGATGAGTCTTTGACTCCATGGAGATTTTTTATAATAATAGTAATATTTTTTTTTCGTTTGTTTTTTGTAAAAATTCGAAAACTGGTTTTTTCAAAAGTTGGTTTCTTTATAAACCCTATTCCCACCCACCAAATGTTAACCCACCTTCTAGATCAACAAAATAAGCTATAGCAGCAGAGTATTTCCAGTATAAGAATAACACCAGAAAGCTCCAACTGTAACTGTGAACCATGCTGAAAAGTGATCAACTTCACAGGAATATGACTTAACTATTTAAACTAATTGAACCTGATGATTATGGTTTTGAGTTTGGATATGGAATAAGCTTTGTTGCACTGATATTTCCTTTGTGAAAAAAAATCTGTGCAATGCCCTTCTGTTTGCTTGAGATACAATCAATACAATGATGTGCAATTAACAACCATTTTATGCTGAAGGGACCCAAAACAACTAAAACCTTTCCTGCAGTTTGAGATCTCAGCCTCCTAAGGGTGTCTTTGTGATTATGGGTCACTGAGTTCAGATTCATCTAGAAGAATATGAAAATTATATTCTACTTCATGAGTCTAAGTCTGGTTTGACTAACCATGCTTTATCGGCTAAGCAAAGAATCCATTGGAATAAAACTGAAGTTTTATTACACGTCATGTTTTACTTGAAAGACTATATATAGTAATACTGTGTATATATAGTAATAGTGTGTGTGTGTGTATATATATATATATATATATATTACCATAATATAGAAATATAGAGAAATATTCTTTATTCCTGTGTTCAAGGAATTATTTTTAATCAATATATTTCTTTGAATTTTAATGGTTATAGATTGAGTTATTATATTCCTACACTTAATATCACATATTTGACATGTGCTTAGAATTCATGTGTTATCCAAATTCGTTTCTTTTAACTTGCATGCAATGATAATGGCTACAAAACTTAGTTGTAAACATCATATACTATTATTACACCTTCCATGGAGTCAGCAGACTCATCGTGGGAGGGTCATTCAACTAACAATATATTTATCATATAGGAGAGAAAATTTAACAAAACAGGTATCTAAAGCAAGAAGGATGGCATCAAAGTAAAAAGCAGATTTAATTGGATTGATGCAGATACTACAGAGGGTACCAAATATAACACTGCCATATTGGTGTCCTGACAATTAATTTAGATGAAAACTGATAGATGATAATAATGCATATATATGAATATTATTTAACATAGGCCTCATTCAGTTAAATATTATACTATTCAGTTATGTTTATTATGCTCTTACAGGAATCTCTGAATTATCATTTATACCATGTTTTAGTACCATGGTTATGATGTACTTACCCATTATATTCCCCTTCTCTAAAGAACATTACTCAGGTGAATAAGATCAGGCATAACTGTGTATTAAAGTAACTGGACATTAATAAATAAACAACCCTTTATTTTTTCGTATCTGTTTCTTTTTGAAATCATCCACGGTCAGACCAAATAAATATAAATAGAGAAATGCTTCTATATGGATATAACTGCAAAATTACAAAAATAATTACACAGCTAAAATGAGCAGAAGAATAAAAACAGACGTAAATTTTTAAAAGGATTCCAAAAAGCTTCATAAGCAAGCATTATGAAAAAAATCCATGGAAAAATGGAAGCCTGCCAAAGACTAGGAACTAATCATTTCCTGCTTGTGGGGTTCATACTAGATGCAATTTTCCACCTACAAGTAATTTATACTTTATGGGAAAAATCTGTGTGGGCATTTAAATATTCAACCACATTAACAAGATATCATATCAGCATCAATATGGAATTAACTATAATATTAACACTTAGTAATGTACTACAATACTACTCATTATCAATTTCCTTCATTCAAGAGGTCTACAGAAATACCATAACAGTAATTCATGATCAAGCTTGTATTGTTAATAATTTCCTTTCAAGAATCTTCTTTCAAATCACCATTCCAATATTGTCATGTCTAGTATTTTGTTCCACCTTTTAGGGTACCTTCTGACTGAATCAATCCACCTAGATTTTGGTCTACTTCTGGGCCTTTTTTCCAGCCATCTTGGCATTAAAAATATGCTTTGGTAGCCTTTTCCCATTCTGTTTAAATGGTCATGGCTCTCTGCTCACACAATTTTGAATGCTAACAATGTCAAGTTCCTTCATAATGTTTTCATTTTTAATATGATTCTACCATTGATGCCATTTCACTCCCTAATTTTTTTTTTCCTCAGGACTTGCATATCTCTAGTCTCTAATCTTTGATCAAATGCTTTCTAACCTAACTCTCATATCCATGACTTAAAAGTAGTTTGAACATCATCTTGTATATTGCTGAATTATGATTTTGGGTCATTTCTCTTATTTGATATAAATTTATTGATATGACACTACAAATTCCAAATATAGACTACAATCCACACCAGTTATGCGATTCTGTTGTCTACTTTGATATTTAATTTTTTGTTTTCACTAAAAACTGCATATAAATAGCAGAAATATTTTACTTGCTCTATAGGTTCTCCATTGGCAAATGGAGAACCTATAGAGCAAGTATTGTTATTACTGCTGTTATTCTATAGGGTGTCCCAAAATTCATGCAAGACTTAAATTTAGAGGCATCTGTGCGGTAAGGTGTTGCCAACGAGAAAAAAAAGACAGCGTGACAGCTGACAGTTCAGGGTTATTAAAAATAACCCGAAGAGAGTTCATTGAATGGATTATGGAACAACAAGTGGATGCTTATTTTTCGAACAAAATCATCTTCAGCGATGAGGCTCATTTACATTTTGATGGCTTATTTAATCGACAAAATTGTCGCATTTGGGGTTCAGAAAATCCACAAGTGATTGTTGAAAAACAAATGCATCCACAACGTGTCACTGTTTGGTGCGGATTTTGGTCTGGAGGCATCATCGGTCCATTCTTCTTCAAAAATGTGGTTGGTAAGACAATAACAGTTAATGGTGCTCGCTATCACGACATGATAATCTAGTTTTTTGTGCCTAAATTGCAAGATATGGATATGGACGACATGTGGTTTCCACAAGACGGTGCCACATGCCATACAGCCCGAGAAACAATTCAATTACTGCATGAGTCATTTCCTGGTGATCAGAATTGACCGCCCAGATCATGTGACTTAGCACCGTTGGACTTTTTTCTTTGGGTTTTTTTTTGAAGTCTAAGGTTTATGCCAACAAGCCCACACCTTGAAGGAGGAAATTGAGTGTTGTATCAACGAAATTCAGCCACATTTATGCAAAACGGTCATGCAAAATTTTGACAAAAGAGTGCGTATGTGCCAGCAAAGCCATGGAGGCCATTTACCTGATATGCTATTCCATGCATAACCCTATACTGTATACTTTATGAAACAATAAGAAATTATAATTTTTAATTAAAAACCCGTGTTTTCTATCAAAATTACTTCTTGCGTGAATTTTGGGACGCCCTGTATTAAGTTAGACAATTTTTATGACTGTAGATGCGTGTTTTCACAGGGCTGGTTTGCCTGTTTTGGGGAATGGAAAACCCAAGTTTCCTGGTGCGGAAAAGAACAACATCTTGGATGGGAATCGAACCCATGTCTTTCCGACCTTAGCTCTGTTATAGAAGAAGCCCTTTGGTCTGAAAGACAAGGGTTCGATTCCCATCCAAGACATGAGGAACCTTTAGTCTCTCTCTTGACTAAAGGTAAGGTAGCAGATTTCATACGGAGATAGGGTTTTTTTCCCCACCAGGAAACTTGGGTTTTCCATTCCCCAAAACAGCCCTTTGAACACATACATCTACAGTCATAAAAATTGTTCCTCACCCCAATGCCAGACTATGCGACAAGCAAGTTAAGGTTTCCCACAGTCGCATATTCATAATGGACCCTGCATCAAGCAGGATAAATGTGCTATAAAGAGTAAGAAGATTCTATTAAGTTAGAGAATCCTGGAGACTTGTACTGGTTGTATTTAGGAGTTCACCATCTGCTTTAAGTATAGTTTGATATCTAAGAATCTAATACTGAGTTTAATGCCACTTTCTTTCATAATGCAATCCACATTATGAAAGAAAGTGGCAAGTGTTTTTCACTGGCATAAAACGTTTAAGGAAGGAAGGCAAAATGTGGAAGATCTTGAACGTCCATCACAGAGACAATGATCAACACAGCAGCGATTATCATCAAGGAGGATCGCAGAATTACAGTACGCCAGCTGCATGTTGTCCTGAATATTTCTGTGGGAAGTGTTCACTCAATCATGGCTGAACATTTGGGACTGAAATATGTTTGCACCCGATGGATTCCCAAACTCTCGACACCGGAGCAAATGCAGCATCAAGTGGATGTGTGCACAGAATGGAAAGAAAGACTGGAACAAGGAGACAACTTCTTAAATGCATCACTACAGCAGATGAAGCTTGGTTGTATCACTATGACCCTACGATGAAACAACAAAAGCAGTGAATGGAAGCATCCATCTTCGCCTACCCCCAAGAAAGCAAAAACTGTAAAATTGGCTGGTAAATTTATGACTATAATGTTTTTTGACTACGAAGGCATTGTTTAACAACACACTGTAGAACCCGTGAATACTGTAAATGGCTTACACTATGCGGATGTTTTATGAACAATGGTGCAGCACGTCAAAAGGAAGCGTCCATTGCTGAAGAACGGCTTCTTATTGCACCACGATAATGCAAGGCCACATATTGCTGGTTGCGTAGTGGACGTTTTGCAGAAGAACAACATTTTCATTTCCTACCACACCCTCCATACAGTCCTGATCTCGCACCGCGCAATTTCTGACTGTTTCCTCAGCTCAAGAAACCACTAAGAGGCTGCCATTTCGAAAGCAACAAAGCATGTGTAAAAGCTGCGGAGGTGGTTTTGAAAGAACTCTCAAAAAAAGGACTTTCATGTGTTTAAGAAGCGAACGCAACGTTGGAACAAATGCATCGCGTCTCATGGTAGTTACTTCGAAAAAGACCATGTAAATGATGATGATTAAAGGTAATCTGTTTTCTGTATAAATATAGTCTTATAACTCATTGAACAGCCTACGTATATTGAACCAGCATGAAGATATCACTATGAAAAATGTAACTACTGACTTTTATTTCTTCTCTCTAGGTGAACTGGTGCACATCTTTATGTTAGAACATAGTTAGTCATGACTTCGTACTGTAAGCAAAATCTAACAGATACTTACCATTATCATTAGCCTTGCCCTTTATTCTAAATCTTCCCAAAACTTATATGTCTGATGAGATTCATTTCCTACTCTATTTAGATCTCCAACAAGGACCACCTTTTCCATTTTAGTCAGCTGCCTGCTCATTAGAGAAGGCTCGACAAATAAATGGACAAAGAAGTTCCATTGTCCATTTCACCATTTTGAAATTTGCCTACATAACTCTACTCCTACTTCAAACTGCCTTCTACTCAAAAAAAAGTTATCTTCATATTTGGTATCTGATGCTATTGCTACTCCTTCCTTTAGCTATCTTTTGTGATATACCATTATTATATGGGATGGGAACAGTTTTGGTATAAACCTGTGTGTTGTTGTTGCAGGAGGGATGGAGGTGCATACAGTATTTTATGCAGGCAAAATTTACAAATTTCCTAAGGATGTAGTCAAGGAATTAACGTACAGTGTTGGCAGAAAAACATTTCAGTATGGAATATGTCCACCTCGAATTGCGATACAGCTCTCACAACACCATACAATGCTTAGCCCAAAGTGATTCAAGAGTTCTTGAGGCAAATTGATCCACTCCTTCTTCAGAGCAAGGATAAGGATGCAGAATATCTGCTATTTAGTGATATCAGATTGCCTTATATTATTTTTTTTTTTTAGCAGTGGCTGATTTTGATTACATAAATAAATAAAAAAGAAAGGATAACTTTTGGTTTTATTATTTATCATGTTTTTATTTTTATTAGTCTGTGTAGCTCAGTGGATGTGGCGTTTGCACACCACGATGCTTAACCGCATGAAGAAAGACTTCTTGGTTTCGAATCCAGTCGTCGACTAGAGGAAATTTTTCTAAGCCTTTTTTCGACCGGTTCCCGAGTTAGTCGATCTCTGGCACAGGCAAGCGGTTTTTTTTCTCCTGGAAACTCTGGTTTTTCGTTCCAGTAAACTCAAGAAAATCTGCCGTCGAACCAACACTATTTTCAGACATTAAAAATATTGTGTTAGGGTAAGGGACCACAAGATGACGGCACTTGCTAGACGCCTTCTTCACTGATTGCCGCTTAATTAGTGATAGCCTTTGGACAGCTATCGCTGATTGGGTACCAGTGGAGATTGAACTGCCCATTCGCCTACTCCCTATATACAAGAATAAAACGGCATTAGCTGATTTTTTTTTAAATTTTTATTTATCATGTAAACATTTCATAAATATATAGCAAAAAAATGCATTATTTATTGTAATTATATCTATCTATCAGTGGTCCTAACAGGCACTTAAGCGCCCATAACCCTTCCAAGTATTCTTGGACTTCACCCTATCCTTCACAACGTGGTTGTGAAGGATAAGGTGGTTAGCCCTATGTCTGTAGATGGGTATGTTCACAGGGCTGGTTGCCTGTTCTGGGGGACAAAAAAATTTCTGGGTTTAAAAAAAAACCTATCTCTATATGAGACTGGCTAACTCACCTTTTGTTGAAAGAGACCAGATAAAGGTTCCTCACATCACTAACAGGAATCAAACCCAGGTCTCTCAGACCAAAGGGCTTTGTCTATATCAATTGAGCTACGAGGGTCTATTTTATTGTAATTGGAAATGTTTATATAAGAAGCCTTTGTATACTTACAGCAAGCCAAAAACTGTTTGATTGTGTATTTATTTATAAAAATGACTCACCTCTAATCTAGTTTTTTTTTTTATTTATGTAACAAACTTCAGAGAAGAAAATATAGAAATTTATGACGATGTTTTCACACCATTGAAAAACTGCAATCTTGTTTACAAGTGACTTTCATTTCACTGCCATGTTACTTACCAAATCAGGCAGTAGTGTGCTTGCACAAAGATTGTACTTCCAAAGAGGAAATTGAATGAGTGAATGAGAGAGAATAACTGAACAGCTGTGGCATTGATTAGAACAGAGATGATGTTATAAAAAAAAGTTGAAAGTTTAGGTAAGAAATGAAGTTTAAAGAAATTCTTAGGCCAAAAAGGTGGAAAATAGCATTATGAGAAAAACAAATAGCTATCCTAAAATTAACAGATAAATTTCTTTTATATGAAGCTAAGTTGTGAAATAGAAAAGGTGATGTATAGTTTCTCCCAAAGCAGCAGACAGTTACTTTTGATATGGTATGCAGCAAAAGTATTCTGGTTAAGAGCTGTAAACCCGAAAGAGATGAATTCGTTTGGGAGAAAAAGGTAATAACTTTAAATTATCTTCATATATCAAGGAAATAGGAAAGGAGCTGATATTATGCAGAATATATGAAAGAAGAAATAAGTTATCTTTCCTTGTTTTAGAAGAAAAAACAGGTATGAGCTAATTATATTTTAATGGCCATTATTGAGAGCAGAAGAAACTGTATTTTATAAGTTTGAAGTTAACTGTTTTAGATTGTGTATGCCCATCAAATTCTGTGATCTTGAAGAGAAGATAAGAAATCTTGTGCAGTGTTTATGTTCTTTAACTGTGTTAAGTTTGTGGGGCCTTTTTCTCTTTAGGAGATAAGTTTACTTATAATAAACTTCGTGTATAGCACTCACAAAACAAACATTTCACATACAATGTTAAGGTAATATCATAAATCTACATTAATATTAATTGTTTTCTCAAGGGGAATTTTGAGCAGCAATGCACCTTTAGACTGCATCCCAAACATGATCTATGGGGTTGAGATCTGGCAAGCATGCTGGCCACTAGATTCATTTAATATCCTTGGTCTCTAGAAGTCTCTCTACTGCTTATGTACGATGTGGTGTAGCACTGTCATCGATAAAAATGAATTGCACTATTGTTCCACCAGTCCCTTTTTCCAGCTCTTGTAGCTCCAGTAAGCATAATGCCTCCCACATCATGACTCCAGCAATGCCATATCTATTCCTTTCAAGAACATTTTTGCGATGGTAACCAGTACTGGTTTCACACCAGTTCAAGCATCATCTAGAAACGATTGTCATCTGTAAAGAGTATATTAACAAATTGGTGTTTTGTAAAATTTTTATGGATACATCACAACTGAAAACATGCCCTAAGGTGAGCTGTGGATAAAGGGATGCAGACTACAGTCTTTTAAATGTATAAGCCTACTTGTCGCAGATGTCTTGCCACAGACTTGCAAACTAACCTGCCAAGGGTGCCGATTTCATTTTGCTGTTATAACCAAAAATATTTGTTCATGTTCCATGGTAGAGCAAGAACGACCTCTTAGCAAAGGTCTGGAACACATTCCACTGGATTGAAACACTGCCCAGAGCCTGGATACAATGCTATGTGAGATCCCAAACTCTGGCAATATCAGTAATTCTGTGATCTTCTTGAAGCGATCCAATAATTCTTCCCTGTTTGTAATCATCTAGATGTCTTTGAGAGATGACAAAGTATTCAAGTTTGCAAAGTTATTCCTTCCCAAAAAAGTTTTCTTCGAACACAATTGTTTACTGCAACCTTTTATCCTGTTCAGTGCTACCACATGACCCCGACCCCCTTTGTGTACAATTTGAAAATATATTAATGTGTACCTGCTTTCTACTCAAAATGTCAGTAATACAAATTGCCACAAGCTAATTCATCTGATTCCGTAGTTGTCATCATCATCATCATCATCATCAAATTCCTGCCATGTACCCTCAAGGGGTGTACAGGATATGACAGTACTACATGAAAAAATTACATCATTACTAACTTCCTATCTACAATTTTCCTCCAAATCAGTCTGTTACTTGTCAAGACTTCAACATTATCAGATCTTATATTTCTATCGTCTAAGGCACTTTGTACCGTATCAATCCACCTATATCTTGGTCTTCCTCTGGGTCGTTTTCCTGCCAACCTGGCAGAGAACACTTGTTTTGCTAATCTTTCCTCTCCCATTCTATTTAAGTGACCATACCATCTGAGATTAGCTCTGCTAACGCATTCCTGGATGCTGACAATGTCAAGTTCTTTCCTAATATCCTCATTTTTAATATGATATTGCCATTGATGCCATCTGTTCACGCCTCTAATCTTTCTCAGAACTCTCATATCTGCGGTCTCTAGTCTTTGGTCAAGTGTTTTACTTCTGACCCAGCTCTCAGATCCATAAGTTAAAATTGGTTTGAACACAGTCTTGTATACAGCTAATTTAGTGTTCCGACTAATTTCTTTCTTATTCCATATGAATTTATTCAATTGACTTCCCACGATACCAGCTTTGCTGATTCTGTTGTCTATTTCTATATTTAGTTTACCATCTTCAGTAAAAATTGTGCCTAAGTAGCTGAAATGTTTTACTTGTTCCACAGGTTCTCCATTCACAACACAGTTGACATTTTCAATGATTCTGCCTATTTTCATTGTCTTTGTCTTTTTATTGCTGACCTTCATACCATATCTATTACAACAGCTATTCAATTTAGTCAGAGAATCTTGCAGACTTGTAGCGGATTTATTTAGAAGTATAACATCATCCGCATAAAGCAAAGAGCTGACATTAACATCTCCAATTTTGATATCAGGTTTAATACCACATTCCTTCATAATGTGATCCATATAGATAATGAATAACAGAGGGGATAATGTACATCCTTGTCTCACACCAGATTTAACATTAAACCATCTTCCTGTACTTCCTTCAATTCTAACTGCTGACTCACAACTCAAATAAAGACTGAGTATTGCTTGATATAATGCCCCATTGACACCATATAACTGCAGCGTATTGAATAGCTTCTCTCTTGGCACCTTGTCATATGCCTTTTCCAAATCGACAAAACTTAAATACAGATCTTTGTTATATTCCCATGCTTTCTCGACTATTTGTCGTAAAGTGAAGATCTGATCCTGACAGCCTCTATTTGGCCTGAATCCAGCTTGTTCTTCACCAAGCTTTTCTTCCACAATTCTTCTCAACCGTTTCTCAAGTATACTTGCATAGATCTTGCCAGGAACACTCAGTAGGGAAATACCTCTGTAATTCTCACATTCAGTTTTATTTCCCTTTTTATATATGGGTACTATGAGAGCTCTACTCCAATCATCGGGAATTCGTCCCTCTGTCCAGGCTTTCTGAACTATGCAGTGCAGCCACTGTAAGACTCTTATACCACCATACTTCAGCATTTCTGGTCGAATATCATCTACTCCTGCTGCCTTTCCACATTTCAAGCCTTTGATGGCTTTTTCTACTTCAAGTATGGATATGTATTCCTGACTGCATGCCTGGTCAGTGTTTTTTATCACTGTGCTGTCATCACTGCTTGTTTCATTTAGCAGTTTTTCAAAGTAATTACTCCATACTTCAAGGATATCTTTTTCTCCTGTTTTCATTTCACCTTTATCATCTCTAATTCCTTTTACAGCACTCTTTCCTCCATTCCTAAGCTTCTTCAACAACCTCCAGAATATTTTGCCACCTTCTTGATATTTATTTTCTATATTCTTGCCAAAGTCCTCCCATGACTTTTGTTTAGCTAGTTTTACACACTGTTTAGCTTTCTTACATTTGTCTCTGTATTCTGTAAGAGTAAAAGCTGACTTATTTGCCAGGAACTTTTGATATGCTTTCTTCTTTTCCTTCACTGCCTCTTTAACTTCCTGTGTCCACCAGGGAGTTCTGATTTTTTTATCTTTGCACACAACCTCACCACATGCCTCTCTGGCAGAATCAATCAATGTTTCCTTCAGAGTTTGCCACTGAATCTCCAAGGTTTGATTCCTGTTCTCAAACTCTTTCATTTTCTTTTCAATAATATTTCTGTATTTTAGTCTACAGTTTACATCTGAGAGCTGCTCAACTTTTATTCGCTTTAAAACTTTCTTACATGTTATTCTTTTCAATATGAAATTCAATTTTATCCTGCTCAAGACTAAATAGTGATCACTTCCAATTTCAAATCCTCTGTACACTCTGGTGTCCTGCACCAGGGAGAAAACATCACTATCAACAATAACATAGTCAATGAGACTTTTCTTATTCCTAGCCTCTTCTCTCCATGTGAATTTGTGCACATTTTTATGTTGGAACATGGTGTTAGTAATAACCAGTCCATGTCCTGAGCAGAAATCCAACAGATATTTGCCATTATTATTAGCTTTGCTCTTTTCTCCAAATTTTCCCAAAATATTTTTGTATGTCTCACAATCATTTCCTACTCTACTATTTAGATCCCCAACAAGGACCAACTTTTCATTTTTCATTGTGTCAGTTGCTTTTTCTAAAGCCTCAAAAAATTCCTCCACTTCTACCTTAGTAGAACCTTCTGTGGGACCATAGACACAAATAAGTCTCATTGTCCAGTTCCCCATTCTCATATTTGCCCACATTACTCTACTTGAGACTGACTGCCATTCAAGAAGATTAGCCTCGTATTTTGTGTTGAATACTATGGCTACTCCTTCTTTTCCTTGATTGTTATTGCCTGAATATAACATTTTGTATTTATTGCTCAGAAAGATCTCACCAGTTTTGGTCTTTTTTGTTTCAGTCACCCCTATTATGTCGATCTGGTACTTATCTAATTCCTCAGCTAGCTCCATTTCTTTGCCATTCAGGCTTCTTACGTTGATAGTACCGATCTTTAACTCTGGTGATGTTGAGTTGGGGTTTGTTTTCAGATTTGTTCCAGTAGCTGACTTTTCGCTGTTCGCCCTGGTTCCCTGGCGAAAACAACGGGGGCCTTGTTTAACCGGGCGACGCCCCAGCCGGCATGAAATTTTGTCATGTTGTACCATCATTTTTTATTTTGGTTTAACCAATAAGAATACAATTTGGTCGGCTAAATCCCAAATTGCCAGCCCATCCTCGTTCGTTCAGTATCAAAGTAGATACCCAACAGGGTGCACCACGAGAAGGTGAGGATTGGACATTAGGTCAGAAGCCCTGGTCGGTTCTCCGCATTCCTTTAAAGGCTATGTGGAGGTCTCCTCTCAGTTATACAGCTTTGACCCTTAAGCACCCCTTCCGTAGTTGTAATCTTCAAAAAATAGTGTACACCCTTAGGTTTTGGATACCAATGTATATGTTTTTTTAATTTGGTTTAACCAATAAGAATACAATTTGGTCGGCTAAGAGCAAAGCTAATAATAATGGCAAATATCTGTTGGATTTCTGCTCAGGACATGGACAGGTTATTACTAACACCATGTTCCAACATAAAAATGTGCACAAATTCACATGGAGAGAAGAGGCAAGGAATAAGAAAAATCTCATCCACTATGTTATTGTTGATAGTGATGTTTTCTCCCTGGTGCAGGACACCAGAGTATACAGAGGATTTGAAATTGGAAGTAATCACTATTTAGTCTTGAGCAGGATAAAATTCAATTTCATATTGAAAAGAATAACATGTAAGAAAGTTTTAAAGCGAATAAAAGTTGAGCAGCTCTCAGATGTGAACTGTAGACTAAAATACACAAAGATTATTGAAGAAAAAATGAAAGAGTTTGAGAAAAGGAATCAAACCTTGGAGATTCAGTAACAAACTCTGAAGAAAACATTGATTGATTCTGCCAGAGAGGCAGGTGGTGAGGTTGTTTACAAGGATAAAAAAATCAAAACTCAAAACAAGCAGTGATGACAGCACAGTGGTAAAAAACACTGCCCAGGCATGCAGTCAGGAATACATATCCATACTTGAAGTAGAAAAAGCCATCAAAGTCTTGAAATGTAGAAAGGCAGCAGGAGTAGATGATATTCGACCAGAAATGCTAAAGTATGGTGGTATAAGAGTCTTACAGTGGCTGCACTGCATAGTTCAGAAAGCCTGGACTGAGGGATGAATTCCTGATGATTGGAGTAGATCTCTCATAGTGCCCATATATAAAAAGGGAAATAAAACTGAATGTGAGAATTACAGAGGTATTTCCCTACTGAGTGTTCCTGGCAAGATCTATGCAAGTATACTTGAGAAACGGTTGAGAAGAATTGTGGAAGAAAAGTCTGTTAAAGAACCAGCTGGATTCAGGCCAAGTAGAGGCTGTCAGGAACAGATCTTCACTTTACGACAAATAGTCGAGAAAGCATGGGAATATAACAAAGAGCTGTATTTAAAGTTTTGTCGATTTGAAAAAGACATATGAAAAGGTGCCAAGAGAGAAGCTATTCAATACGCTACAGTTATATGGGGTCAATCAATGGGGCATTATATCAAGCAATACTTAGTCTTCATTTGAGTTGTAAGTCGGCAGTTAGAATTGAAGGAAGTACAGGAAGATGGTTTAATGTTAAATCTGGTGTGAGACAAGGATGTACATTATCCCCTCTGTTATTCATTATCTATATGGATCACATTATGAAGGAAAGTGGTATTAAACATGATATTAAAATTGGAGATGTTAATGTCAGCTCTTTGCTTTATGCGGATGATGTTATACTTCTAAATAAATCCGCTACATCTGTGAGATTCTCTGACTAAATTGAATAGCTGTTGTAATAGATATGGTATGAAGGTCAGCAATAAAAAGACAAAGACAATGAAAATAGGCAGAATCATTGAAAATGTCAACTGTGTTGTGAATGGAGAACCTGTGGAACAAGTTAAACATTTCAGCTACTTAGGCACGATTTTTACTGAAGATGGTAAATTAAATATAGAAATAGACAACAGAATCAGCAAAGCTGGTATGGTAGGAAGTCAATTGAATAAATTCATATGGAATAAGAGAGAAATTAGTCGGAACACTAAATTAGCTGTGTACAAGGCAGTGTTCAAACCAGTTTTAACTTATGGATCTGAGAGCTGGGTCAGAAGCAAAACACTTGACCAAAGCCTAGAGACCGCAGATATGAGTCCTGAGAAAGATTATAGGTGTGAACAGATGGCATCAATGGCAATATCATATTAAAAACGAGGATATTAGGAAAGAACTTGACATTGTCAACATCCAGGAATGAGTTAGCAGAGCTAATCTCAGGTGGTATGGTCACTTAAACAGAATGGGCGAAGAAAGATTAGCAAAACAAGTGTTCTCTGCCAGGTTGGCAGGAAAACGACCCAGAGGAAGACCAAGATCTAGGTGGATTGATATGGTACAAAGTGCCTTATACGATAGAAATATAAGATCTGATAATGTTGGAGTCTTGACAAGTAATAGACTGATTTGGAGGAAAATTGTAGATAGAAAATTAGTAATGAAGTAATTTTTTTCATGTAGTACTATCATATCACGTACACCCCTTGAGGGTACATGGCAGGAATTTGATGATGATGTATATGTTTTCTTAAAAATGTCCTACATACAATTTGTTTATTATAGTATAATTTAACTATATTTATCTATTCAATTTTGAAGAACTCATGGATACAAACTGTAACATACGTACCTGTAGCATCAGAGAGTTTGCTTCTGACAGGGGTATCTGACCAACTAAGTCGCCTTCTTGGAGTTACACTAAAAATAAAAAATCATTAATGAAACAATGGAATACTCCCGGTATTACAACAAACTGAGTACCTCAAATTTTACATTTTCTTTATGTCACTCCCACCTACAAAATGTATAGTACATTGTTACCCTGGTTGATATAAGGATTTTTAATTTATTTCTTTATATTTTTTATTGACCTTTGTACATAATCTGTAAACCCCATTTTCAGAAACCTGATGTAGGACATTTTCCAAGCCATTTCAGGCCAAGTGGTTAACATATATTTGCTTTCCAACAAACGGGTGAACTAAGCTGAATCTGGAAGCAAAGCTGCAAATCCACCCGATGGGTCCCCAGGTTGCAGATCAGAGAATGGCCACTAGAGATGGCGACTAGCTGTGAATAGCCAATAAGCAGATCCGAACAAGAAGCAGCAATACTAACATGATGTGGTGGGTTAGTGGTCAACTCCAGTAACTCTATAATATGTCACAGAAGTCCAATGACAGCACTGTGTCAAGGAGAGGCCACCCTAAGCCTAAACATAACCTATATGCTCCTTCTTACATCTCTCCCAAGCTCATCAAGTAAGACTAAAGGTTTGTATAATAATTGTTGATGTGCTGACAGTAAAAAGAAAATATGATTGAAATCTGATGTCAAAGAACAAGAGAAAAAAAAAACTCATGCCAGCTTGGACGTTACCCAGTCAAACAAGGTCCCCAATTGAGCAATCAGGGTTGAATCAAAAAATAAGCTACTGAAAACAAAGACAAAGAAATCAAACTCAAGCCTGTAAGGGATGGAATGTCAATAGGTACATCGAATGTTCACACACTATGGACAACTGGAAAATTGCAGTTGCTTCAAGAAGAAATGAGATGGACACTGTCAGGAGAAACTAATGGTGGAAGAGTTCCCTGGTCTGGAAATGAAAGTAAGCATGAAGCAGGCATAGGTTTCCTGCTAGTAACGTGGCCTGTCAGACAATGAAAGGATACAAACCGGTTAGTAATAAGATAATGGTTAAAGGATTCAGTGCCCAACCATTTAATATCACGACTATTCAAGTATATGTACCCACTGCGGAAAGTGCAGATCAAGACATTGAGAGATTTTACAGAGATCTACAACTAGAAATGCGTAGGTTTTTTTTTTTTTTTTTTTTTAAACTAGAAAGCTGTCTTGGAATCACATGGTGTGGACAATAAATTGATCCTCCTGTTGAAAGATATAAACAGCCAAGCACAAGCAACAGTCAGGATAGCAGGTGTAAATGGAGATTCGTGATGAGGTGCTGAAGCAGGATATACTCATCTTCTTGGAGGAGACTGGAATGCAAAGATTGGCAAAAATAACACAAGATGGGAAAAAGGTTATGGAAAACTGTTGAGAAAGAAATGAACGTGGAGAGATGCTTCTGGAATTTGCCACTGATAACCTGATAATATGCAATACCCAACTGCAACAAAAAAATTGTTCATAAATGGACATGGTGCTCCCTCGATGGCAGGCATAGGAATATGATCGACCTGATATTAATAGACCAGAAATGGAGAACATGAGTTCAACACTGCACATCATTCCAAGGAGCTGATATTGATTCGAATCACTGCTTAATGATTGCAAATATAAAACAAACTGAAAAAGAAGTACAAAGGAAAGTTCCAAAAAGCTAAAGACATCTCAAGACTAAATGAAGATAGGTTAAGAACAGCATATTAGGACATACTGGAAACTAAACTTAAGCCCACAAATGAAGGAGAGAAGATCAACCAAGAAATGGATAACTCAGGAAACCATGAAATTAGGACAAGAGAAAAGAGAACTTAAACTTAAGAGATAATTTAGAGGCAGCAGATGAGTTATACCATCAAAAATGTCATGAAGTATGGAAAGCAGCAAGATATATAACCAATACAGAGATATTGAACAATACTATGGAGAAAACAAAATTAGAGATGTCTAAACATATAAGAAATGTCAACAGGAAGTGGCAAACATTTGATGGATAAGACCAAAATCATACACAGAGGGATAAGATATTGCAGCAAACTATATAAAAATCAACTAAATAATACTACAACAGAAGAACTAAAAGCAATCTCTCCACCATTAGAGATCTTTGAAAATGACATCTTGGAAGAGGAGTTGAGTAAGGCTATAAAACACCAAGAAAAAAAGAGTCCTGGAAATGAGAACATAATAGGCGAGATGCTAAAATATGGGAGAGAATTGGTTGTAAAAGAAATATATTAGCTATGTAATGAAATATGGGTATGCCCCCGAAGAGTGGAAAAAAATCGGTCTAGATTGTTCTCCATAAGAGAGGCAGTGCTTTAGAATGCACCGATTACACACTATTGCGCTAATGAGTTATCTTGGCAAAGTGCTGATGAAAATATTTACAGAACGCCTGAAGATTCATATGGAGGCATATCTTATTGATGAGCAAGCCAGATTTTGAAAAGATCGAAGCACAGTGCAAAAATAACTTTCACTAAGACTAATAGCAGAGAAAGTTCAAAGAAAGAACAAAAAGATATACTACTATTTCATGGACTTGCAAAAAGCATTTGATAATACTGACCAAAATATAACATGGGCTGTCTTGGAATCCTATGGTGTGGAAAATAAATTGATCCTCCTGTTGAAAGATATAAACAGCCAAGCACAAGCAACAGTCAGGATAGCAGGTGTGGCTGGAGATTCATTTGGCACAAGACTAGGGGAACCAATATCACCAATCATCTCCATCACACATCTGGGAAAAACACCAGATGTGATTAAAGAAGAAGGTGGAGGCATTTCATTAAATAGTATGAGAATCAACTACCTCTGCTTTGCAGATGACATCGTCCTGATTGAAGAAGACGACGTAGCAAGGCTGGAACGGACATTGCAAACACTGTACACAGAAGGAAAAAGATGGACTAAATGTCAATTTGGAAAAAACTAAAACAATGATATTCAGACAACAGGAGTTACTGAACAAAGTTACCACTGAAGGATTTCAACTGGAAAATGTGCAACACTTCATATATCTTGGATGCCACGTGGTGCATGACTTGGACCCAAAAAAAGGGAGAAAAATTAGAATAGCAAAGCTATAAAAACACACACGAAACTGCACATTGTGGAAACCTGTATCTTCAGCAGCGTGCTCTATGGATGTGAAGCCCGGGTACTCCTGAGAGAATCTGAAAGGAAGATATTAGCATTCAAGAGGAAGTGCTATAAAAAGATCTTGAGAATAAGCTGGATCCAGAAAGTGAACAATGAAGAAATCTATAGACAATACAACCAAAAGAAAACTTTTGGTTATATGTTTGGTTACATGATTAGGTGTAGTATTATTTCACGTTTTTAATCCTTCAAATTTGGCCGAAATACTGAATATTCAGTCAAAGCATAATTAATTAAATTTTAAACATTGCAAATAAAATTTTAGAAACAAATGTTTGGAACAATAAAATACTCATTAAAAGTTGATAAAAATTTTTATGATGTATCCCCCCCCCCTCCAAAATAAAACATCTGTTTTGCTTCAGCCAAATATTTGGTGGTTTGTGAAATCCTACTTAAGTGCATCCTTAATAGTTATATCCAAGTTTATTAATTGTGAAAGCAGAAGCCCTCGTTTTCTTATTGTTAGAGTGCATTCAAATTAAAATAAGATATTTAATAGATAAAAAGAGAAAGGTCAACAGGATGGCAGAAATATTGAATGAAATTATGTGAAATATAATTTCATTTCACATACAACCTTACACATTCAAAATTAAATTATATGTTCAATCATTTATATTATACAAAATAGTACAAAGATTATTTAATAGTATAATTATACTATTAAATAATCTTTGTTCATGAGTTTTTTCCGTTATTAATTTTGTATCGATATGTCTACTCACGGTATACCTCTTTTAAAACTTAATTTATATTATAATGACAACATCCAGTGTTGTCATGCAACACTGGATGACTGGGAGGGAGACCTTCAAGCAGAAAAGGAATGAAGAGAACGGACCCAGGGTTATGACACCCCCATGTCAAATCCTCACCTTTCTTCTGGTGCATGCTGTTAATTATCTGAATGCAAGAGGATAGGCTGATAATTTTGGATTTAGCTGACCAAGTTTTGTTCTTCCTGGTAATGAACTATAATGCAAAATGATGATACAACATGGCAATTTCATGCAGGCTGGGGTGTCGCTTAGTTAAACAAGCCCCCTCCCCCACTATTTATATGTGGGAACCAAGGTAAGCAGCAAAAAGTCAGCTACTGGAACAAATCCCAACTCAGACTTCAAGATTATCCCCATCAACATAACAAGTATCAAGGAAAAGAAATGGAAATAGCAAAAGAATGGGATAAATACCAGATTGACATAACAGGTGTGACCAAAACAAAGAATTCAAAAACAGGCAAGACTTTCAAGCTACCAATACAGGTTGTAATAGATTCAACTGTATTGATATGAACACAGATGGATAAAAAAATAACTATTTATTAACTTAAAAGCTAATATTTCGCTGGTATTATATCCAGCATCTTCAGAGCACACAACACAAAGTTTGTTATAAATGCAAGATAACCACAATCCGGTGTAACAGTGGGGCTAGTATAAGTAATTGCAGCGTGCAACACAAGACTAAAGTCCTAATAGAGCGCCATCTAGGTTAAAAAAAAAAAAGTAGTTCAAAGTTTTGAAATAGTTGTCCAAATAATAGTCTTAGAAAGTTTGAAAAAAATAAAATAAAAGTAATAAATATTAATTTGGTCTTAGGATGACTGTCTCACAAATCTTTGGTAGATTTATACAGCCATACTTGTTAAGGTTGGGAGTACGTTTTAAGGCTTGTGTTGATTCCAGGAACAACCTCTCTGACTTGTAGAAGCTTCTGTGCATTACTTTTGTGTTTTTCCAATTGATCCTGTGTGCTGGGGTATTCAAAGCATGGTCTGCCAGATCTGACTTGCCATAGTGAAAGTGCCGGATATATTTTTTGTATTCACTGAGGCAGCTGTCCAGAGTTCTTCCTGTCTGTCCGTAGTGTGCTTGATGCCAAGAACAGGGCCGAGTGAAACTTGTTCCTAATTTTTATACAGTTTGGTATCTCGGCACCTTTTTAAGAAGGCTAACCTGTTCAGTTGCCGAGCCAATTTTACTTGAACCCGGAGCTATGGGATATCTTGGATAGAATCTCTAACTCAACAGCCAATAAAGAATTTGCTAAAGTTAAAAACTGACACCGGAAAAAATTTTAAATCCTCTAGCAATGCAATGTTACGCAGCAGCCGCAATTTCACCAAGATGGCGTCATTGTGAACCTATCATCAACAACCGTATCCAAAGAGGCCACAAGTGCATTAAGTCTTGGACACAATTTTGCCATTACTCCTAAAGAAGTTCCTAAAACCAAAATAATGGCTTCCGTTGAACGCGGGATATACCACTTGCCTCAAGCAATAGCCAATAACATTAGGTTAGACGTGGCCAATATCCTAATCCATTCTAAGCCTCCCAAAAATAATATCCCACATAAAGAAATAATAGCTCTAAAAGAACTACGCAATAATAACCACATTACAATAACCAAATGAGACAAAGGAAACGCCACTGTAGTAATGGATACAAAAGAATATGAAAGCAAAATGCTTGCACCGCTCCAAGACCGGTCTACATATCAAATCATAGATCGAGATCCCACCAACTCACAAAAGAATAAGGTGTGCAAGTTACTGAACAAAGTCACTTCCTAGCCAAAAGAAATTGTCAAAAAACTCAAACTCTTGCACGTTAACACACCCAGAATATATGGTGCTCCTAAAATACACAAAAAAGTACACCTTTGCGTCCTATTGTAGATAGTATAAACAATCCTACATATAAACTAGCTAAACATTTAGCCAAATTACTAGCCACTTACACAAACAATTCTCCCTCTTTTGTTAAAAATTCTACCCACTTAAAAAAGTATTTTAGGAAACCACACCTTAAATAAAAATAGACCTAATGGCGAGTTTTGATATCACCTCATTATTCACTAATGTACCGCTGATTGAAACTTAACTTGCTAAATTCACATTTTCCCCCACATACATTTCAGCTATTTAAATTCACAGTACAGGCAGGTTATTTTACATGGAAAGGGAAAATATAAAAACAATTAGATGGGACAGCTATGCCCACCCCCAGCCAACTTCTACATAGAACATCTGGAAAAATTAGTTATCAACACAGCCACTCTCAAACCTAGTCTCTGGCTACGCTATGTTGATGATGTGTTTGCTATTTGGCCACATGGCCCAGATACATTGAATACATTTTTAGTGCATCTAAATTGCCAGCATACTAAAATCCACTTTACAATGGAACTAGAAGCCAATGACTGCCTGCCGTTCCTGGATACACCAATCACACATCTTCCAGAAGTTACCTTATCATTTTCAGTTTATAGAAAACCGATACATACAGGGAAATAATTACACAAACAATCACCCTTCTCAACAATATGGTATCTTAAAACCACTAACCTATAGAGCTAGAGGAATCTGTTCCAATGACATTGCTCTCACTGCTGAACTTTTCTCACCTACATCACACCTTCTTAACTAATGGTTATAATACCCATAAGATAGATAACATACTAAATGCTACCCAGAAATCCCCTCTATCTACCGCAGAAGACTACAACAAAACTATCACCATCCCATACATTAAAGGTACATCTGAAAAGATATCTAAGTTGCTTAACAAACATCAACTGCACACAGTATTTAAACCTTATGTGAAATTAGCAACTCTCATCCATTCACCTAAGGACAAATGCACTCCTTTATCACATCCAGGAGTCTATGAAGTGCCCTGTTCTTGCCATCAAGCCTTCTACGGACATCCGCCTCAGTGAACACAAAAAATATATCCGACACTTTCGCTATGGCAAGCCGGGTCTGGCAGACCATGCTTTGGATACCCCAGCACACAGGATCAATTGGGAAAAAACAAAAGTAATGCACAGAAGCTTCTACAAGTCAGAGAGGTTGTTCCTGAAATCAACACAAGCCTTAAAACATACTCCAAACCTTAACAAGTATGGCTGTATAAATCTACCAAAGATTTGGGAGACAGTCATCCTAAGACCAAATTGATATTTATTACTTTTATTTTATTATTTTCAAACTTTATAAGACTATTATTTGGACAACTATTTCAAAACTTTTAACTACTTTTTTTTTTAAACCTAGATGGCACCCTATTAGGACTTTACTCTTGTGTTGCACGCTGCAATTACTTATACTAGCCCCACTGTTACACCGGATTGTGGTTGTCTTGCATTTGTAACAAACTTTGTGTTGTGTGCTCTGAAGATGCTGGATATAATACCAGCAAAATATTAGCTTTTAAGTTAATAAATAGTTATTTTCTTATCCATCTGTGTTCAGATCCATATCGTTAAATCTATTACATGTTTGTAAAAATAATGATTCAGATGTTCGTCAGACATAATAATTATTATTATGTCTGACGAACACATAAGCCTATCCACACGTACCAATATAGGGTTGTAGAATATCTCTATTAAAATTCAGATATAACAAGAAGTAGTTATTTAAAAGTATGTTTCAATTTATATGTCAAGGACAAGACATTTTGAGATATTGTATTTGTCTTTGGCTACTGAAATCTTGCTTAGATATAAAAGAAATCTGTTTATATTAGATATTAATTGTTAATTATAATTTTGTAACAACTGTCAAGCATTGTAATATTGGGGTTGTTTACAAAATGTTAGTGACAAGGGAAGCTAAGGTTAATGCTGTGAAAATAATTAAGCAATCTTCCATAAAAGGAAAATTGTCATAATTTCCACTGCTTTTATTGCCATTTCAAGTACAGCACTGAAAGCAGTAATGATGGTGGTGCACGATAATGGACTCAAGCAGAAGTTGCTCTGTTGCACTGAGAATTTTTTTTTATCGTCTTGGGTTCAAAACCATTAAGTGCGAGGTTCTGTGCCAGGTAGTGTAATTCTTCATCAGCATGCTAGATATATTGTATGCTCTGTCTCTCAAAGCCTATTTTTTTTTGCAATGGATGGTGGTGTGAAATGTCAATAAAATTCTGCTTAAAAATCTTCCCGTTGTGGTGGGTTTCCTGTATACAGAGAAGGATAACCTTTTTCCTCTTCATTTACTTCAATAAGGATATCAAGGAAAGGTAATTTTTTTGTGATGTTCTAGTTCAAGAGTGAATTTTACATTTGGATGCAAATTGTTTAGATAATCCTTAAAAGTAATCAGCTCATCTACCATTCCTGACCAAATTACGAAAATATCAACTACGTAATGTAGCCAAACTTTTAGTATTTTTCGATAGACTTTTAATGCATTTGTTTAGAAATTTTTCATAAAAAGGTTGGCTATAGCTGGAGAAAGGACCCATGGCAAGTCCTTCATTTTGTTCCCAATATTTGTTTTGAAATATGAAAAAGGTCTTCTCCATGCAGTGTTTATATAGTGCTACAGTGTCTGGTGGAAAAGGTTTCCAAGATCCACCATGTCATTTCTGGGAACATTGGTGAAAAGACTGACTATATTGAAACTTGCTAATTTGTCTGAAGGTTCTATATTTATATCCTTTAGCTTTTTATTCTTTATAAATGATTCTGTTTTTCCTATATGTGGTGTTATCATGTTTGTCAGATATTTCACTAAGTTTGAGGTTGGAGAATCTTTCCCACCTACAATCGGCCTTAACAGAATATCTTTTTTTATGTATTTTTGGTGCTCTATAAATTCTTGGGACCAATGGATGTTTTGATGATAAAGATCTTTTTAGTTTTTCTGGCCAATTACGTAACTTTTTTAGAACTCATTAGTTTTATTATGTGCATGCCACGTGGGATCCCTGTCTAGGGATATTATAGGATGTTCCGTTTTGTTGCAAATTCTTCTGAACCTATAACTACTGTTGCATTTCCTTTACCTGCCTTGATTTTAACTGTTTTTATCTCGACTTAATGCTTTAAGGGCTACGGCTTCTGATTGAGGTAAGTTTCTATGTGGTATTTTACATTTCAATAATAATGCTGAACTTTGTATGCAGATGAGGTCTGCTGAATCTCTAGGAAGACTGCAGATTCCTTTCTCAATTTGCGCAATTATGTCTACTTTTGGAATAGTCTGTGAAGATAAGGCAAAATTAAAACCTTTCATTAGGAGTTTTTTTCCACTCACTCCCTCTTCCTCCTATCCATTTGACTCTGTACATTACATCTTGCACACCCGTTCTCTCATTCTCTATAGTCATGCCGCTCACTTCATTCATAACACACCTCTTCTATCTTTCATCTTACTCTCCCATTCTTCCACATCGCTTCCCACTTGATCAGATTCATTCTACCCACTCTCTTCTCTACCTTCCAGCAGTAGTCTCTCCAAGCAACTCACACCAAAACCGGTCAAATGCAGTCCATCACTCCTATACAGCTCACTTCGTCCTTCAAACTCATTCCACACATACAAACTGCACTACTTTATCCTTACACATTTCATGGGCGAAAGCTAAGAGTTTTGTTTCAGTATTGAAAGGAAGTCTTAATAGCAGTTATACTGGATGTTCTAGAAACCTGGTCCACAGCAAGAAGCTTATGGACAGCCTCATTTGACTTCTTATGTCACACCTGTTCTTTTTCATGTCATGGTTGCTCTTGTGTCTGTAAAATGATTTTTTGTAATGTAGAGTTGGATTTTTTGGACATTTGAAAATCTTAATTGATTAATTATGGCTGACCACCACACAGCATCAAAGGCTCCTTGTATATCGTGAGAGAGATCAGTAGTATGTCTTTTTTTTTTGCTGTAGACTGTCTTCTATGAACTATTTAACCTCCATAATTGCATCTACTGTGCTTGATTGAGGTCTAAATACGTGTCTCTTGAATAGACAGAGTGCATTATTCGATTTATCAAGTTTTTCTTGTACCTTATCAGAAACATTTATGAGACTGATTGGCCTGTATTTGCTAATTTTGTTGTGTGTGTGTAAAACAATTTTCCATCTTTAATTCATATAAAAGTGCCAAAACTTACAAGGCACCTGCTGCCCTGCCCCCAAACCTTACACCAGAAAGCTAACTGTGCAATTATGCTAACTTGTACTCCAGAAGTAATACTCACTTCTATATAAGATATCACACTCATTTGGCACCTATCCCAGTAGTACAGAATGGATAATACATTTTCCTCTGCTGGGGGTTAAGTGAGTATCACATTTTATATAGTAAATAGAGAATGGGTATTAATTCTGGAGCACAGATTTAGCATACATCAAAGCCATAAAACTACCTTCGCTCTACATGCATCTCAACATTACCTAGTAATGAAGATTATTAGCAGCCAACTTCTTCACTACATGGAGGCCCACCAATTAATCAAAAATATGGATTCTACCATTTTCACTCGATAACATTCTAACAAACCTTACACATGCTTATGGACAGCAGCCATGGAAAAATTCATGTAGTTGCTTATGATGCAACTAAATGAATTTAAATCAAATGTATTAGAAATACATTTGATTTAAAAATGCAAAAGAGAGAGAGGCCTTCAAACTCAGATACCATCTCACAAAGATGCAGGAGGAATTTCCTGCTATTTGTGATCGGTTGCCAATTTCCTCTGTGCTTACCCACCACGTCAATGGTTCTTTTTATAAGCTTTGTCATTTCCAGACTACCCCAGTCCAGGGATCTGTGCTTTCACACATACACTTTCATCTATACAGTAATGATGCTCTCTTTTTCTAATCCTGTCTATAATTTTACTGTTGAAAGTATACTCCTTTCCTCTTCTTCATTCATGCAACCTTATAGTGCTGATATGATTTCTGTATTTTATATTTTATTTAATTATTTTAATTGATCGACAATTTTTTGATTATTTTACTTGATCCTCACTATTGTGAAATTCTCTCATGAATTTCAACATCAAAACACAATAATGTCTTCTTTATCAGAAGATAAAGGGGTAGCCAATTTAAGATAATATTCTGTTCTCTGGCCAAGATTCATTCATTTTCTCTTCTTGGGTTGACTTTCACATCTATTCTTGAACATACACATCCTAGTCATGGCCTCAGTCGGTATAGATGAAGCCCTTTGGTCGGAAACACCTGAGTTTGGTTCCCGTCCATGAGGCGAGGAACCTTTATCTGGTCTCTTTTGTCTGAAGATGAGTTAGCCGGTCTCATACTCGGATTTCTCGTCCCTCGCAACAGGAAAACCGGCCCGTGAACAAGCATGGATCTACAGTCACGATATACATACTTAAAACTTCAACTAGGAAGGCTCAACCAGTCCTAAGGGATGGTTGAGTAATGGGGAAGGGAGAACCCAACATGAATAAATAAATAGCTTGTCTCAAAAAAAAAAAAACTTCAGAGCACTACTTCTTCCATGTAGCAAAACAAACAAAATTTATAAATCCCAAATCCATCATACCTTAGACTACTGTTCTTCCATTTTGGTGGATCAATACCATTTAAGAAAAAAGAGCAACCCACATAAGCTGACTTCTCTCAAAAATTTACTCTTATCATCTTTCTGACAGAGTATTATCGTTATCACATTCCTAACATGTAACCTCAAGGGGGTGTACAGAATACGATAGTACTATATGAAAAACTTACATCCTTACTAACTGGCTATCAACAATTTCCTCCAAATTACTGTTTTCTGTCAAGACTCCAACATATCAGATATTATATTTCTGTCTTCTAAGGCACTTTTTTACTGTAACAATCCACCTATATCTTGGTCTTCCTGTGGGTCTTTTTCCTACCAGCCAGGCAGAGAACACTTACTTTGCTAATCTTTCTTCTCCCATTCTGTTTAGGTGACCATACTACCTGAAATTAGCACTGCTAACACATTACTGGATGCTAACAATGTCAAGTTCTTTCCTAATATCCTTGTTTTTAATATGATATTGCCATTGATCCCATCTGTTCACGCCCCTAATCTTTCTCAGGGCTCTCATAAATCTGTGGTCTCTAGTTTTTGGTCAAGTGTTTCATTTCTAACACAGCTCTCAGATCCATAAGTTAAAACAGGTTGCAACACTGTCTTGTATACAGCTAAGTTAGTGTTTTGACTAATTTCTCTCTTATAAATTTAATATAAATATATTAATTTTTAAGATATTACTTTCAAGCCTCAACGAAATCCAAGCCGGACAGAAAACAAGGGAAATGACTGCAAACTGGAAAAAAAGTTAAGAAACTTTGGAAAAAGAAAAACATGGTGAAATATGCTACATGAAACATTAGAAGCATAGCACATAGAGAAGAAGAATTAGATAAAATTTCAAATGATGAAAATATAGAAATTGCAGTTCTTACAGAAACAAAAAAGAAACAGCTAATTACAATATCATATATAGTGGAGTGAACAAACAAATACATGCAAAAGCTGATGTAATGATTTGGATCCATAAATCAATTAAAGGAAAAATAACTCATTATACATACTGGAATGAAAGAAAGTAATTCTTTGTAAAAGAATTACAAAGAATATATGAAAAATTATATAAAACAGACCATATAATTATAGCCAGAGATCTTAATACCAGAATAGGAATGAAAAAAATTAACAATATACAAAAATTTGGAGAACCAACAGTAAACAAAAAATGGAAAGCGACTCATTGATTATACAATATATAATAATTTAAAAATAAGGAATACATTTCACAAACATAAAAATATACATAAATATACATGGTGTGAAAGAGGACAAAAATCAATAATAGACTACTTTATAGGAAATGAAAAAGCAGCAAACCTCTTCCTAGACGTTAAAGTTAGAAGAGGGCTAGAGATCGACACAGATCACTATTTAGTACAGGCAAAACTAAGGTTTCCACCAAACTGGCTACAAAAAATACAAAAAATAAACAAACTAGAGAAACAAAATCTAATTACAAAGTAAAACCACTAAATGATTCAAGTATAAGAAATTTATACCAACAGAGGATTAATAACTACTTAGAAAAAATACAAGAAAATGAAGACATTGAGAAAGAATGGAATAATATAAAAGAAATTATTGCATCAGCAGCATATGAAAGTCTAGGAATACAAAAAATATCAGAAAAATAAAAAATTACATATATAAGACAATGAAATAAAAACAATAATTGAAAATAAAAAGCTAGCTTTTAAAAGATGGTTAAGTAGCAAAAAATAAGATGAAATTGAATATAAAAAAAGACAAGTAATAGGTAAAAGAGAAACCAGAAAGAGACACAGAGAAAGCTGTGTTTCTATCATATGCAGAAACTGACACATACAAAATAAGACCCAATGCATACAAAATACTAAAACACGTGAATGCATATATAAAAGAAACTGCAAATATAAATTGTAAAACAGATGAAAAAGAATTCTTGGATTACTTTGCAGATCTTTGGACAGATAATACTGTCTTCAAAAATAATTACACCAGAAACTTACAAGATAATTTAAAGGATATGATAACAATGAAAGAATTAAAGGAAAACCTAATAAAATAAAAAATGGCAAATCAGCAGGAGAAGATGGGATATATTCCGAACTGTATAAATTTGCTGGAAAAAAATTTCATCAAAGATTATTAAAATTTTTAAATAAAATATATACAAATGGACAAATACCAATAAAATGGAAAACAAAACCTGCTAACTATAGAGGTATTAGTTTATTGAATACATGCTAAAAAATATATAGTAGAATACTTAATGAAAAAATTAAAATATACAGTGAAAAAATATTATTAGAATGTCAAAATGGATTTAGAAAAGGATGCACCTTTCGGTTTAAAAATTATTTATAGAAAAAAGAAGAGAATTTAATTTAGAAACTCATCTTTTGTTTATAGATTATAAAAAAGCATTTGACAAAGTAAAAAAGATATATACTGTTTGATATATTACAAAGAATAAATATATCTAATATTTTACTACATGCAATATTGAATATACATAAAGTTAATGAAATAAAAATAAATGAAAAGTTGTCTGAAAAACAATCTATAAACCAAGGAGTAAGACAGGAATGCCCTCTGTCTCCAACACTTCAATATTTACATTAATGAAATATTAATACAGTGGAACACCTTAAACAATCAAGGTATAGACCTTTCCCAGAATAACAAAATAAATACGCTAATATTTGCAGATGATCAGGTAATAATATCATATAAAGAAGACAATTTAAAAAGAGCAATATATAATTTAACCGTTATAGTAGAACAGTTTGGAATGAAAATTTCCTTAGATAAAACTAACACAACAGCATTTTGTGGAAAAACTCCAGTTAGAAGTAAAATAGTTATTAATAATAAAAATATAGAACAGAAATACTTTCAGTTATCTTGGATCTGAAATATCATATAAAGGAGAAAAGACAAAATTAAAAACTTGAAAATTTTTACAGATTATAGACCTGATAAATAGAACACTCAACCCAAATACAGTACAAAAAAAAAAAAAAGCATGCTTGAAAATATACAATACTTGAGCAGTGCCAACATTATTACATAACAGTGATTTTGGGCAATAAACAAAGAATAAAAATAAGTGAAATGAGATTTATGAGAAAAAATGCAAAATACACATTATTAGATCAAAATAGGCACGAAGACATTTTAAAAGATCTAAAAACAAAATCAATAGAAGAAAAACTAAAGAATTATAAACAAAAATGGATAGAACATGAAAAACGAATGGCCAACACCCGATATCCTAAACAAATACTAAAATATAAGCCAATTGGAAAGAGAAAGCAGAGTAGACCTCAAAAAAGGATACTGGACGGATAATGAGGCAGGAACAGACCAATATGGTGTGGTGTATACCCATACTTATTGTTATGATGATGATTAATATAAATTTATTCAGTTCACTTCCTACCATGCCGACTTTGTTGATTCTGTTGTCTATTTCCATATTTAATTTACCATCTTCACTAAAGATTAGTTCTACAGGTTCTCCATTTGCAATGCAGTTGATATTTCAATGTTTCTGCCTATTTCCATTCTCTTTGTCTTGTTACTGCACATTTTCATACTAAATTTATTGTAACAGTTATTCAATGAAGTCAGAGAATCTTGCAGACTTGTACTGGGTTTATTTTAAAGTATAATCATCTGCATAAAGTGAAGTGAAGAGCCGAGATTAAAATCTCCAGTTTTGATATCAGGTTTAATACAGCTTTCCATTAATAATGTGATCCATATAGATAATGAATAACAGGGGATAATGCACATCCTTGTCTCACACCAGATTTAACATTAAACTATCTTCCTGAACTTCCTTCAATTCTAACTGCTGACTTACAACTCAAATAAAGACTAAGTATTGCTTGATATAATGCCCCATTGACACCATATAATTGTAGCATTTTGAATAGCTTTTCTCTTGGCACTCTGTCATATGCTTTTTGCAGGTCTATAAAACTTAAATACAGATCTTTGTTATATTCCCACGATTTGTAAACTATTTGTCGTAAAGTGAAAATCTGATTCTGACAGCCACTATTTGGCCCGAATCCAGCTTGTTCTTCACCAAACTTCCTTCCACAAGCTTTCTGAAGTGTTTCTCAAGTATACTTGCATAAATCTTACCAGGAACATTCTCCAGGGCCTTTGTAATTCTCACATTGTTTTATTTCCCCTTTTATATATGGGTACTATGAGAGCTCTACTCCAATTATCAGGAATTCGTCCCACTGTCCAGGCATTCTGTACTATGCTGGTGCAGCCACTAAGACTTTTATGCCTCCATACTTGCACATTTCCGGTTGAATATCATTAATCCTGCTGCCTTTCCACATTTCAGCCTTTTGATGGCTTTTTCTACTTCAAATATGGATATGCATTCTTGATTTAATGTCTGTTGAGTGTTTTTTTATTACTGTGCTGTCATCACTGCTCGCTTCATCTAGCAATTTTTCAAAGTAATTACTCTACACATCAAGGATGTTTTTTTCCAGTTTTCATGTCACCTTTACCATCTCTAATTCCTTTTACAGCATTCTTTCCTCCATTTTTGAGCTTTTTCAACAACCTCCACAACATCTTCGCACCATTCATATTTATTTTCTATGTTCATACCAAAGTCTTCCCATGACTTTTGTTTAGCTAGTTTTACAAAGAGTTTAGCTTTTCTTAAACATGTCTCTGTATTCTCTAAGAGCACAAGCTGACATATTTTCCAGTAATTTTCTATATTCTTTCTTCTTTTCCTTCACTGCCTATTTAACTTTCTATGTCCACCATGGAGTTCTGATTTTTCTATCCTTGCAGAAAACCTCACCACAACCTCTCTGGCTGAATGAATGTTTTCGTCAGGGCTTCCCACTGAATTTCGAATGTTTGGTTCCTGTTCTCAAACTATTTCATTTTTTCTTAAATAATGTTTGTGTATTTCAGTCTACAGTTCATATTTCAGAGCTGCTCAATTTTTTTTCACTTTAAAACTTTCTTACATGCTCTTCTTTTCAATATGAAATTCAATTTTATCTTGCTCAAGACTAAATGGTGATCACTTCCATTTTCAAATCCTCTGCATACTCTAGTGTCCTGCACCAGGGAGAAAACATCACTATCAACAATAACAAAGTCAATGAGACTTTTCTTATTCCTAGCCTCTTCTCTCCATGTGAATTTGTGCACATTTTTATGTTGGAACATTGTGCTAGTAATTACCACTCCATGTCTTGAGCAGAAATCTAATAGGTATCTGTCATTAAAGAGCTTTGCTCTTTTCTCCAAATTTTTCGCAAAATATTTCTGTATGTCTGACAATCATTTTCCTCTGCTATTTAGATCTCTAACAAGGCCAAAGTGTTCCTTTTTTACAGTATCAGATGCTTTCTCTAAAGCCTCAAAAAATTCCTCAACTTTTACCTTAATAGAATCTTTTGTGGGATGATAGGCACAAATAAGTCCCATTGTGAGGTTCCCAATCTGATATTTGCCTACATCACTCTACTTGATATTGCCTGTCATTTAAGAAATTACCCTCATATTCAGTGTTCAATACTATAGCTACAACTTTTCCCTGATTCCTATTGACTGAATATAACATATTGCTTATAAAGATTTCACTAGTTTTTTGTCTTTTTTATTTCATTCACCCCTATTATCTCGATCTAGTACTCATCCAATTCTTCGGCTAGATCCATTTCTTTGCCATCCAAGTTTCTTATGTCGATAGTACCGATCTTGAACTCTCTTAATGTTGGGAGTAGTTCCTGTTCCAGTAGCCAACTGTTCACTGTTTGCCCTGGTTTCCTGGCAAAATTAATGAGGGTCTTGTTTAACCAGGTGATAGTTAAATGATGCTTTTGATTATTTCATTTTTAGAGATATTTTAATTGACACTGTCTCACCGAAACTGCCTACTGCCATTCCTCCATTTTTCCTCTACTCATTTACCTCTCAGAGGCAACTATTGGTCAACATTCACAAATAGTTAAGTTCCAAGCTTATTAAGCATCCTGTTCTTTAATAAGTTTAGTTTAATACTTTATCCAAGTGTGAGCAAACAAAGTTTGCACCTGAAAGTATCTTCAGGACTGAGCTAAGGTGGAGAAAGCTATCATCACTCCTATCTCAGTATCTCCCATAATGCAAAGCACATCTCCTTGCAGATACGTGTAATGCTGTGAATTAAGGCAAGGGCCACTACCCATACCAGTTTCAACCTTTATTGAGGTCTCGTCAGTGGGAGCCAGGTCCAGTAGTGGAGACACCAAGGCAGAAGCAATGAGAAGTCATCCGCACCTATAGGAGTTGCCAAAAGGTGTTCAACCTTATTATTAAATTACTCCAGATTCAGAGAAAGATGTTGAGAGTTTATTTTTCACTTGGTTAGACTATAATAAGTTTAGTTTAATCCTTTATCCAAGTGTGAGCAAACAAAGTTTGCACCTGAAAGTATCTTCAGGACTGAGCTAAGGTGGTGCAACACCAAGGCAACTCATGGCAAAGGTGGAAAAAGCTATCATCACTCCTATCTCAGTATCTCCCATAATGCAAAGCAAATCTCCTTGCGGATAAGTGTAATGCTATAATCTCCACCTTTGCCACGAGTTGCACCACCTTAGCTCAGTCCTGAAGATACTTTCAGACGCAAACTTTGTTTGCTCACACTTGGATAAAGGATTAAACTAAACTTATTATAGTCTAACCAAGTGAAAAATAAACTCTCAACATCTTTCTATGAATCTGGAGTAATTTAATAATAAGGTTGAACACCTTTTGGCAACTCCTATAGGTGGGGATGACTTCTCATTGCTTCTGCCTTGGTGTCTCCACTACTGGGTCTGGCTCCTGATGAGACCTCAATAAAGGTCGAAACCGGTATGGGTAGTGGCCCTTGCCTTAATGCATAGCATTACACATATCCGCAAGGAGATGTGCTTTGCATTATAGGAGATACTGAGATAGGAGTGATGCCTTGGTGTTGCACCACCTTAGCTCGGTCCTGAAGATACTTTCAGGTGCAAACTCTGTTTGCTCACACTTGGATAAAGGATTAAACTAAACTTATTATAGTCTAACCAAGTGAAAAATAAACTCTCAACATCCTGTTCTTTTATTACAGCCATCTCTGTTATTTCAAATAGCACTTCATGTATTTAAGAAACAATACAGACTCCCCCCCATCTTTAATCAATTGCCTACACAAAAGGCACCATTTCAATCCCTAGAACCTCTAAAAAGTGATTTAGCCAATTGACTGTTCCAAACTGGAGAAGTAAGGTCCTAAACAGACAGTAATGGAGGCATGAAATCCAGGAGACCAAAGCCATGATTTGGGCTGAAGAGCCATAAGAACCTTTAATCCACCTATGTTATAAGTGCTCAAAACTTCACATATAAGAGTACTATGAAATATTAAATAAATGAAGCAAAATAACACAATAACAGAATAGAAGTAGTGCTACATTATGGATATAACTACACAACTGCAATTAAGTAATCAATGAACTGCACTTCTTCTTTGTTACATTATCTGATAAAAAATATCTGGACACCCTTTCAGAGTAGTGGATATGGCTATATAAATCACAACCATGGGTCATACAGGCATAAAAGGAAGCACAGTCTGGCAATCTTCATGGACAAACAATAGTAAAATGAGCAATGCCGAGGAGCTCAGTGGCTTTCCATGTGGCATTATCATAGGTTGCAACCTTTGCAACAACCTACTTTGAGAAATTCCTTCCTTGCAGCAGTTACCTCAATCAAGTTTAAGTGATGTTATTGTGAAGTGAAAATGCCTAGATGTAACAGCAGCATAATTGTGACTTAATAGGCCACACAAAATCACAGACCAGGTCTGTAAATTGCTAAAGTGCATGGCATGAAAAAAGCCTATTTTGTTTGAAGGCACTTGCTACTGAGTTCCAAAAAGCCTCAAAGCAATGGCAAATGCTTGACAAGAGCTGAAGAATATGGATTCCCTTGGCAGCACGCAGACACACACACACACACACACACACACACACACACACACACACACACACACACACACACACACACACACACACACACAAGGCTAACATCTGCAAGAAGAAACAAGTGTCAAGTGGAGTGGTGTTGTAAAATCTCTCATGATAAGTGATTCCATAACTTATCATGCTCGGTTTTACAATGGTTTTGATTCAGGAAATGCACAAAATTTATATGTAAAATGTTGAATAAAGTATTATCAGTCATTGTGTTCAGAAAAAAAGAATCGTCTTTGTTCCCATAATTTGTACACGAATCAGCAAGTTTATGGTGAGATTAACAGCAGAACAAAGAGGATTATCATGAAAGAAAAAGTTACAAAGAGTTGCGACAGATGGCGTCATCATATCAAAGGGACAGCAAGTACCAAAGACAAAGGAGTCGAAACGCATTAGCACGCCCAGAGGTAAACACATGTTAAGATCGAAAGATACACGAAAGTAAAGACAAAGGAAGCTAGACACATATAAGGTGCTCCAGTACGCAAAATTATTACAGGATTCTCAATGCTTACCCTTGCCTGTAATCGCTGACCATTCACGGTCGGCAAAGAAAGGGAAAGCTTCGTGTGTCTGCTTTCAGGATTCCCAAGACATGTCCGTGTTTGAAGAAATTTATCATTCGTGATCAAAGGGAATAAAAGAGAAACTTCGGTTATCGTCAACGTGGATCATCTACATGAAGGAGACTTTATAACAAGACATCAGAAAGGAAGAGATCGACACAGTGAATGATATGAAGGTTAAGAAGATATCTGTAGGACTTTTGGTTAATGCAAAGGACTGTTTATGAAGGAGAAAACTGTGAGTAACTATATTTCTGAAGTTGTGTTATGTGTATGAGTCTAATATATGTAATGTGCCAGAGAGATATTGTGTAGAAAGTAGTTAAATTAGACTAAACCAGTGTATGTGTATATCACAATCATGTAATGTTTAAGTTAAGTGTTATGATAATTCAGAATCAAGGTTTAGAGGAATGACGAATTTGTATATATCTAGGGTGCATATTGTAAATATTCTTTAGGTCTTAATAAATACTTTGCAAACAACACCCAGCCTGGTTGGCCGAGTGGGTAGCGTATCCGCTCTCCTTGCGGGTTCGAATCCCGCCGTGGGCATGGATGTTGTGATTGTCTGTGAAAGTACTAGTGGTGGTGGTAGTCGGCAGCAGATACCGTTGGTGTTAGATGATGAAGGTTGGTGGAGTAGTGAGACGAAGAGTTGTAGAGTAGATACCCTCCCTCGATGAGTCTTTGGACTCTCTGGAGGTGTGATGTAATAATAATATACTGAACTGTGAGGTGTGGATGCACTAACTCCAAAAAAATTCTGAACCTGTATGCGAGTAATGTTTATGATTTTTTTCATGTAGCTTTAAATTTTAAATTTATCCCTCTTAGTCAGTTGTGGCAACTGACTAAGAGGGATAAATTTAAAATAAAGTGGGGAATGCGCATATGATTTCAGATACCTGCATTGTCTTTGAATAGCATCTTATACTCTTATTCTCAATATATAGTCTAGCTGGCACAGTCGATAAACAAATTTGCTAGGCTACAGAGCGTGAAAGATAAGACACAGAGTAAGCATATATATGGCAGCAGTCGGAAAGTAAGACAGCCGACCATAGTAAGAAAGTTAAAGACAAGGCAGGACAGATATGGATAGAAATAGAAATTAACATGTTTTACAAAATGGTGCAGCCGATATGTGAATAAAATTTTACAAACGCTGCAACCAACGTTGATATAAAATATAAGATTTTTTTTACAGTGTCACTAACTTATGTACTATAACAAGATGGCAAATGTCTTGGACAAGGGAGATGCGTAGACACAGGTATACTTATATTTTACAAAAGCTTTTGATAGACTGTCCACATGACAAGCTGATAAATAAAATGAAAGAAATAGACTGGATAATAGACTAGTGACTGGCTATCACATAGGTATCAAAAATTTGTATATTGTCCCGAAAGAGTAAGGCCACTAGTGGTGTGACATAGGGATCCATCATTGTTCAATTTGTATATTAATGATATTGGGATGGAATTAACAGGTGACATACAGCTGTTTGCAGATTATACAAAATTGAGGAGAGCAATGCAGTCAAGCAGATGTTATGGACATCTGCTTGACTGTCCTTACAGGAGGACTTGAATGGATTGCATGACCCAGTTCAGTGTTGCAAAGTTTAAGGTTTATGGTAAGCAATAATGGGATGCAAAATATACACTTGGTGGGAAAACTTTAAAGGAGGTAGAGCAGATGAGAGATCTGGAAGTGGTGGACAAGGACCTGAAATTCAGGGGCCATACTGCATAAGTTGCAAAGATGTTACATCTCATAATGGTAATGATGCAGAGGATCGTGAGGTGCAGAAATGAAGTTATGATGCCATATAAAGCCCTGATCAGGCCTTATACAATCTGGCAATCAAATCTGCACACAGATTTTCATAATGACAAGTTTGTTAGAAAGGGTCCAGAGAAGATTCTCAAAGGTGGTCAGTGGCTTATGAAATGTGAAATATGAGGACAGAATGTAAATTACAAAGCTTTGTGAATAGGAGGAGGAGAGGATATGATTGAATCATAAGTTAGTCAGAGGTTATCAGTTTGACATGGAAGAGATTTTTCATAGCAAAGGAAGAGGTGGGTAGAACAAGAGGCTACCCCTGGAAACTGTATAAGGAGGATGTGAGCAGAGGAGTGAGGAGCAAATTCTTTACATGGAGAGTGGTTGGCGAGTGGAATGCATTGCCTGAGTGTGTTGTGAATGTAGACACACTGAATCAGTTGAAGGCAGATGAGCTTTGTGTGTGACAGTGTGTACCTCTAATGATAAGTCTGAGTTCATGGAGGTCAGATGTTAATAATAAATGTCACCATCACTGAACTCTGAAGAAGAGAAAATACATTCTCTGAAGTGATGAACCATGCTTCACTATTGCAGTCCAATGGACAAGTCTGAGTTTGGCAGATGCCAGGAGAATGCTACCTGCCCAAATGTGTGGTGCCAACTGTGAAGTTTGCTAAAGGAGGTATCATGATCTGTGGTTGTTTTTGATGGTTTGAACTGGACTCCTAGTTCCAGTGACAGGGAATCTTAACATTGTGCCCTATAATGACATTCTAGACCATCGGTTCCCAACTGGTGGTATGCATACCCCCAGGAGTACGTGCTGGGCCATTCAGGGATACACGAAAAACAATCACTAATGGTGAGAAAACAAGTAAAGTAAACTATTTTACATTAAGATAAGCATTGAACAAAAGTGTCAGTATTTAAAAACAGCTATTTTAAAAACAAGGGGTACAATTTATAGAAGATTGAAGTCTATTATAGCAGCAAAGGATAAACCAACTTCATATTATATAGGATTAATATAGGAAGTATTAAATTCTGTTTTAATCCTTTCTGAGTGTTGTAAAAAAGTACATTAAGCCTCCAACATGACAACTCCATATTAATGCCTTTCATACTGGAGTAAGATTTGGAATGAGCAGGTGTCGGATATTTTTGATCAAATAGTGATAAATCAATTAAAAAAAAAAAGTCATACATTAAGGAATATTACTCACCAGTCTGTAGAAAGACCACTAAGATTAAATGTTAAGTCTGTAATAGGAGAAACGGAATTACAAGGAAGATCAGGGGAGCTATATAAGCAAATGTTTAGCTTATGTCGAATTTTGTCCTGAATAGCAGACATCTCCTCAAGCAGGTTAGTTAGTTCCTGAGAAGGTAAAAATATACATAGCTGCAAAATAAACAACTTCTCTGTAACCAAATAAGTAATGACTATTCAAACATTAAAAATACTTTTAAATCACACAATATCATTAGGAATCTGCATGGAGCTGAAAAACTCATGAGAGATACACACCAATCCTACAAACACAATCCCCCCCCCCCCACATTCTTAAATTGTTCATTAACAAAATACCAATAACTACCTCCTGTAAACTATCTAACTCATTTACCCCTCTCTCCCTACCCCCAAGAAACCCTTGGTCTTATTTTGTTGCTAACCACACAAACAACTTCTAGGGGCAATCTCTTCTTCTCTCACATTCCAGTCACATATTAGAAATTTCTTTAGGCATCTACTCTATAAAATCCCCTCTGGTATGCAATTTTTCTTTATCACATCTCTTTTTCTCAGCTAAACTTTGTAACTAACGCTAAGTCTATCCTCCTAGTAAAGCACCCTACAAACCAGTCACCAAGACAAGATTTAGAGGCAAGTGACTTCACTTGCCTTCGAATCTTTTTCATCACTTCCACATTCCCCAAGAAACCCTGGATTTATGTTATATCCTGTTAAATGTTATTGCAAAATTAGCAATATCGTGATGTAGCCACTTTCAATTTGCAATGCAGCTATTACTTTATTGTAGAAAGTGAGTAAATTATTAAGCTAACCGCCTTCATCCACTCCCCCCCCCTTCACAAAGCTACAGTGTCTCTCTATACCAGTGATGGCGAACCTATGACACGCATGTCAGCACTGACACACTTGAGGGTTTCAGGTGACATACCTTGGATGTTGAAAAATATTGGTATTCTGATGAAAAAACTACGATAAATCGTGTAAGATCGCTCTCAGTTAAGGCAAATTAGGTTTGTTAATTGAAAGAACTTTCTACCAGTAGTCAGCAACAGAAAAGTCATTAAATGTAATGTAAGTTTGTAATTTCAGTTTATTAAATTAATTGTATAATATGAATTCATAGATTTTATATCAATGTCCTATTAAATAAATAGCCTAATATGATATGTATAAGTCACCATCTATGATTATGTAGTTACATTTATAATGCATGTATGCAAGTGGCACATCAACAACATCAATATTTAAAAAAAAAAAAAAAAAAAAAAGTTTGACACACCTGGGTCAAAAGGTTTGCCATCACTGCCCTATACAGTATCATGTTCCTATCCACACATTCCTGAATTCTGTCTATAATCACGTTTACGAATATCATAACCACCACTGCCAAGATATTAAATGGAAATTCAAACATCAGTCTTCGAGTCTCCTTTGTTTAAATGGAATTACTGTGCTCTCTTTCCACTCACATGGCATTCTACCAGCACCAAGACTTAAGTCTGGGTAGGGACATCGCCATTTCTCTTGAACTTTCCTGTAACAATGGGTAATATCTTATCCAACTTCATTCACTCTATTCATGAGATTTCTTAATATCCTAAACAAATTGTTATAATGTACCTTTATTCCTTTCTCAATCCCCATCACACCAGTCTGCATTATTGTCACCAGGATGATACTTTCAAAGTTACACTCAGCGGTTCGACTACTTCTTCTAATTCTGTCTCCTCCTTACTATCAGCATTAATGAAAGTTAACACTCCATAACTGTTATTTGTTTTGCTTACCACACAGCATTTGGGATTTCATTTGGTCTGTTGAGTTAATTTTCTCAGATAATTTGACTGCCTTCCTCACTATGTCAATCATCCGTGCTATGCTTTGTATTGCTCTGTAGCTCCTATTTAATGATGCTACTTATCGATTTGACTTTCCCTATTCATCCTCTCATGAAATATACTGATTCCATTAAATATCTCTTATTTATTTCTGATTGATTACCAACATCCTTCTCATCCTTCTGTTAACCTTCCAAACGGCCAGGACATCTATAGACGTCCAGCTAAATCTGGATATGATTCAGCTCACCTGTTTAAAGAACCAGGATAAGAAGTGCAATTTGACCGTCCTGTCCATTAGAAGGTGTGATAAACCCTCACACTGAAGGGAACGGTTAATCGGATTATCTCATGCTCGTAGCTACCTCTCAGTTGCCTATAACAAGAAACGCACATCCTTGTTTTATGCTGGGTAACTGGATTTTAGTTATACAGGATAGACTAAAAATAGAGAAATTATTTATATTTTTGTTTTCTCTTTTTATTATACAATACAATTTTAATTTCTGGACAAAATAAAGGTCTTGCATAATTTCTTCACATAAATATTGCCTTACTTTGGAGAACCAATTTCATTTTTAATTTTTTGCGCTAATTTTTTTCTAATCGCTTTCTTGACAAAACATTTTGCTTTGTTCTCGAAGAAATTAATTCACGATAATTATTTGAAATATTCTTTTAAAAAAAGAAAAGAAAACCGTCTGCCGACGTTCCAGATTATATTATTTTTATTTTTGTACAAAACCATCGAAATCGAATAATACTTCACAGATTTCCTTTAGGACACGCTGGAGCAACTTTGCTTTATAGTGTATAACATGAAATTCTTTAATCATATCACTAAATTTTTTCTTTATCTTATATAGTAATCTACTGTTCTTTGTACTTTCACTTTCTTGGTTTCCCTGTATAATCAGTCTTTATAGAATGAAGCTAGTTTATATATTTTTCGCCAATTTTAATATAAGTGATACTTTTGTGTATATTCTCTAATACAAAATATGTATATGTGAATGCATCAAATGTGAAATTTCATATTTTCACAATAGAAATGAACTTTATTTCGACTTTGATAGCATCACCCCCCCCTCCCGTTGCAACATTACCAGACATCCGAAAGCTTTTATGAAACATTAGGTACAGTTTTTATTTCATTCGCGATTTTTCCATAATAATTGTTCCACATAACGTTTATTTTTTTCGACACAGAAACTAAGTTTCGATTATTACAAATTTGCAAATTATAAATAAGAAAATATACATATCATTTACCTATTATTATAAATCAGGAAGTTATGTGACGTTGGCTAATAGAGGAAATTAATATTTAAAAACACTGTCATCCTACAAATGCAATATCAGAATATGCTTCAAATGTCTGCTAATCAATCAGAAAGATGGAAAAACAGAACAAGGAATTTCTGCCTGTAAAATATTCAGTTATTGCACGAGGTATTTTAGTGTGCTGCCTTCTGGGCATGTTCTTTTGATCTAGTTCCCAGTGTGGGTGGGTGTCGGGGGGTAGTAATTTCAATTAGTCTACAACTTGTTACTGGGCAGAAAGGAATATTAGAAAGTATACCCAATATACAATTCATTTGTGAGGTGGCAAGCAAGAGCAGCAATTTTTTTCAAGATAATTATCAAATAATTCAGAATTTTTCGATAATAAAAGTGAAACTGATCACTATGAATAAAGAAATCATTTTTGGAATAAATACTTCATCAGCCTGTAAAAGAAATGTCAGTTTTACTGTGTTAGGATATCTGAACAACAGAAAACAAAACAAGACATTATTGCTTGAGGCAACTTAGTGCGACTTCTCGGAAACTTTCTGCCTTGTGTTTCTCAAAAGAGTAATCTGTGACTTTTAGCTTTTCCTCTAGGTAAGAGGATTATTGTCCAGCATTTCTAAGACGTATTTCAGAAATAGCAATCAGCAGAAATAGAAGTAGTAATATTTAAATTTTTTTTTAAAAAAAAAAAGAAACAGAAATAACACAATTGAAATTTCTTTGTATGGTATACAGTTTTACATTGCTGAAAATACAGCATAATATTTCTAAATTTTAGAATAATTTCAGCAGACTGCTGATTTCAGATTCAAAGAAAGAGTACAGAATTAGAAGCTTCGATATACAATAATATTATTGCTTTATTTCTTTTGTCAAAACGGTAAACTGAAATAAGAGATTTTGAATACCATTTGAAAGCTTTCAAAGCTGTAGAAATTCAAAGTAGTTATGCAACTCAGTTCCAGGACAGGAGAGGGGGGGGGGGATTGCAGTAAAAAATCCTAAAAATGAGTATACATTTTTAATCATTCCATACAGGATATCCTTCCTATTATATTTTCAACATATCTACAGTAGTTAAGCACTGGATATTATAGTAATGTGCATCCTACAAAAAAAAAAACTCTGTTGCAATTTTCAGCAAAAGAAGAGTCTCTGATAAAATACCATTAGGTATAAATTTTTGATACTAAAAAAGACACAATATCGGAAACCGAGTAATGCAGTTTATAATCATTTGTTGTTCATAAAAAAAAAAAAGTTCTTGAAATTGAAATGTGACAATCCATATAAAGTTATTTTGCAAAGAAAGAAAGCAAAATGTCATATTTATTTCACTAAATGTTATTTAAAAATATAAATATTTGACAAAATATTTTAAAAGTAAACAGACATTTGAAAATTCGCGAAAAAGAATCTATATTGTCAGTAAAGTGGAGCAAATTAACTATTACTAAAGTATATTCATTGCAAAAGCTGATCTATGGTTATTTCAGGATTGATTATTTATTTTGGCAGATGTGAAACTTCTATTTTTGGAAAGAGACACAATAAATAAATTGTTTATCAAAAAAAAAAAAAAAAAAAAAACGATCAAATATCCAAGTACAGTGAAGAAAATTCGAAGTAACAGAGTACATGTAAAGACAAGTGACACAAAAGTCGCTCGACCACAGTTAATCCGCTAATGGCTCTCAAATCGCCGTTAAGGATTAACAGCGGAGGAAGGTAAATACTTGATAAAAGATAGAATGCCGATGAAGTTTTGATCCATGAAAAAGTCTGGGGTAGTCTTGCTATTTCATGCACCTTGGCCGGTAGGAGGGTTAACTGAAAATTTTTCACATGTACAGGCACTTCCCAGGTGAAGAATGCACAATCACTTTCCCCAATCAGAATGGTTACCTTGAGTATAGAGGAGAAATTCTCTGATAATTATCAAAAAAAGACAGCACTCTCAAATCCTGGGTGCTACCTTTCATTCCATTTCAGACCTCTCTTATTAGCTGCAAAAATTCCATTTCCTTCCATATTTTGCCACAGTTGAAATTATCATTATGATTAATCACTCTGTGCTTATTGATCTGATCTGGTTATGCATGCCACCCATAATCCCATTTTGCTCCCCATGGTAAGCTGTCATTAGCAAGACCTGCCAGTCATCTTCTCTTTATCCTCTGTGAAAATACAGTATCCCATAAATTCTATTACTGCAAGAATATCTTGCTCTGTTAACCAAGTCTCATTAAAACCTATAATATTTGGCCAATTCAAGCTATCCAATGTCATACACCTCTCACCCTTCTTCCTGATACTTCTAGCTTTAGTAAAAAAACCACTATTATGTCCCCCTTAGGCCATAAGGCCCTTCAATCTTTTAATAAGTGCCTCAATCAGATCTGAAACTTGATAAACTGCAATTAGCATTGTATGTTCTTTCTCAATCTCACATATGCATCCTCCCTAAAGGCATTAGCTTCTCTGAGTTTGCATATCTATTCTTCCAATGAACAAAACTATCTTCGGCCACCTAATACCAAATTCATTAAGTTGCACTTGATGTTGTTGGTTACGCAGCACAGTTACAGGAATGTAGATTGTAGAGTTTGGTGGATAGGAAGAAAAGAGATGATGTATATGATAGAGATCTTCAAGTTAGTTCAAGTGATCACTGATTACAAGCAAGCTAAATTCGTGCAAAAATCAAGCGACTCCACTAGTAGGCACCATGAAAACCAGTATGCAGGCACAGCATGGGAAATGTGCATGCCTCACAGAACCTTGCATATCCACTTCACCAACATCCGTGGCCTAAACTCCAACCTTAATAGTGTCCACTACCACCTTCAGTCAATAAAACCCAACCTACTCTATCTGGCAGAAACTCAAATCTCATTTTTTCCCAGCACTATTGATCTCAGCTTTCCAAACTAAACACTCTTCAACTTCTTTTGACCCAAGGGTGATCTCTTTGCCAGAGAGCACCCAACCTAGACTCTCTCCCAACTTGCACCTTCTTTGGTTGAAAACATCCCTTCCACACTCAGTCAAATTCATTTGATGTCTCTATCACTCCTTCAATGCAACCAACCACTCCGAGCTCTTTAATTTCCTCTCCTTAAAAACTGATGTTCTCCAGTCCCACTTTCCCAACAGTGAAATCATTCTCCTAGGAGATTTTAATGTCCACAACACTAACTGGCTTTGTTCCTCCAGCTGTACAGATCTTGTAGACAGAGATGCTGAGACATTTGCCATCACTAACGACCTTACACAACTTGTTCAGATGTCAACCAGAATAGCATAATAAATTTAGTTTAATCCTTTATCCAAGAGTGTAGGCAAACAAAGTTTGTGCCTGAAAATATCTTCAGGACTGAGACAAGGTTGTACCAACAGATGTACCACCTTGCCTGAGTCCCGAAGATATTTCAGGTGCAAATTTTGTTTGCCTACACTTGGATAAAGGATTAAACTAAATTTATTATAGTCTAACCAAATGCAAAATAAACTTCTAACATCTTTCTCTAAATCCAGAGTAATTTAATAATAAGGTGGTACACCCTTTGGCAACTCGTATAGGTAAATATGACCTCTCTATTGCTTCTGCCTTGGTATCACCACTTCTGGGTCTGCCTCCCACTGAAGAGACCTCAATAAAGGTCGAAACCGGTCTGGGTAGTGACCCTTCCCTTAATGCATAGCATTATACATGTCTGCAAGGAGATGTGCTTTGCATTATGGGAGATACTAAGACAAGGAGAGATGAGAGCTTGGTCCACCTTTGCAACGAGTTGCCCTGGTGTTGTATCACCTTGCCCCAGTCCTGAAGATACTTTCAGGCGCAAACTTTGTTTGCCTACACTTGAATAAAGGATTAAACTAAATTTTAGTCTAAGTGCAAAATAAACTTCCAATCAGAATACCAAATAACCCAAACCACTCCCCTAAAAAACCCTAGATCTCTTCCTCACTGCTCCAAATATACAATAAAAGTAGTGCCACCCCTAGGGAATTCTGACCACAATCTAGTGCTCATCTCTCCCATGCAACAATGTTAACACAGCCACTCCCATATAAGAGTAGTTTGGCATTATAACAGTGCAAAGTTAAACAGCCTCCATAACTTCTATGCCACATTCCCATGGTTGGACTATCTTCCAGCCTTCCAACCCAAACTTATCACCAAAGTAATCCTCACTGGCATGGAAACATACATTCTCCACACTACTCTGAACTACCATTCCCTAACTAAACCTTGGTTCTCCAAAAGATGTGTCAAGGCTGTACAAATGAAAAACCAAACATACCATAACTGGCTCAAATCAAGAACTCAATCCTCCTGTAGAGCTTATACTGAAGCCTGAAATAGATGCAAAAAACAACCAATGCTTCCAAAACAGAGTTCGAGACAGCAAAAAGCAGGACACTAGCAGCTGAGCCATTTGGTCTGTCACCAAAGCAATAGGCCATAACTATAGCCAACACTATTCCCACCCATACCCAATGGCTCCGTTGCATCATCACCTACAGAAAAAGCCAATCTTCTGGCTTCACACTTTGATTCCAATGCATGCATAACTAACAATGGTAAATGCCCCCTATATCCTTTTGTCAGAAAGAGATCAGAAAAATACTGTAAAAATTAGACAGAAAAGTCTCCTATCCTGATAGCATTCTTCCAATCGTCCCGAACGTTTGTGCACTAGAACTGATCCCTACCCTATGTCTCCTGTGTACACTCTCTTACTCCACTGGTATCTATCCCACAACCTGGAAATCGGCCTATATTTAACCCATTCCCAAGAAGGGCGACAATTCATTGCTATACAATTACTGCCATATCTAGTTTACCTCAGTCCTGTCTAAAGTAATGGAAAAAATCATCAATTCCCAACTCCTACACTACCTTGAAGGTACCTATCTGATAAATGACAGCCAACATGGATTCCGTCGCTGCCGATCAACAGAAGATCTGCTCACACATCACCCATCTCTGGACAAATGCTATGGAGAAGTTTGACAAATCTCGAGTGGTTGCATTTGATATCTCCAAAGCTTTTGAGCAGGTCTAGCACAAAGTCTTACTAAACAAACTGCCATCTTTTGGTCTCTCTCAGGACTTCTGTAGCTGGATTACCAGCTTTCTGTCTCAAGGCATACAATATACAGTCCTTCAAATCACATGTAAACAAGTTCTTCCATTTCCAACCCACTACCTATATATGGTACTAATGTACAAGGTGCAACAATTCCCAGAATGCACCTGTAAAAAAACTATGGTTGGAACTATACATTAGTGGTTACAGTCACTTTCAAAGTAGTCCCCCTTGTAAATTTATACACTGGTTTAGATGGTGTTCCCATCTTTTGAAAACAGGCCTGGAACTCTTTTTCTGGAATACTCGAGTTCCTTTATCATATTATGCTGGATATTAGCGATGTCAGAAATTTGTCCTTTTAGCAGTCTTCAATTTTGGAAACAGCTAGATCTCACAGGGAGCTAAGTCAGGTGAATAAGCAGGATGACCTAATAATAATAATAATAATAATATTATTATTATTATTATTCAGGCCTCCATGGAGTCAAAAGACTCATTGTGGGAGGTCCTTCCTAAGAAATCAAAGTCTGTCAAGACTCATCGAGGGGAGGTCCCCCCTAAGAAACACAAAGTCTATCATACCACTTCTTAAACTCATTGACCATTCTCGCTCTCACCACTCCATCAGGCAATGCATTACACGGTTCAACCACCCTCCATGCAAAGAAGCCACTCCTCATCCTCTTGCTCACAGTTTCCTTTCGTAACTTCCAGGGATGGCCTCTTGTCATCACTCCCTCCCGCTGTTCAACCAAGCGAAAGAACTCCCCAGCGTCAACCCTGTAACCACCTCTCAACAGTTTAAAAGTCTCAATCATATCACCTCTCCTTCTTCTATACACCAAACTCTGTAGTCCATATTCCCTCAGCCGATCCTCATATCTATGCTTGTAAAGTCCTGAAACCATCTTTGTCATCTGTCTTTGTATCCTTTCCACAGTTAATTTATCCCCTTCAAGTCTGGGGACCAAATCTGAGAACAATAGTCTAAAGTGTGGTCTGATCAGAGACTTATACAACGGAATGATAACCCTCTTATCTCTGCAGGTCAGTGTCCTTCTCATAATTGCAGCAATCCTCTGTGTTACTTTCACCACCTTTGCAATATGGCCCCTAAACTTCAGGTTTCTATCAATCATCAACCCCAGATCTCTTGTCTCCCCTACTTCCTCTAGTATAACTCCTCCCATAGAGTATGCAGCATCCCATCGATGTTTCCCAAACCTCAAGACCTTACATTTTGCTGTATTAAACTGACACCCCCAATTCATTTGCCCATCTATCTAGCTTATTCAAATCCTCTTGCAGGGCTACCACATCTGCACTATTACTAATAATTTTTCCAAGCTTTGCATCATCCGCAAACAACTGAATATCCCCTTGCAATCCACTGGCAATGTCATTGATATAAAAGTTAACCAATATAGGTCCTAGTACTGAGCCTTGTGGGACCACACTTGTAACCCTCTGCCTCCTTGAAACTGCTCCACCATACACAACTTTCCAATACCTATCAGTCAGCCAATCCTGAATCCAGTTGACCAATCTGACATCCAGACCCATGTGCTGCAACTTAAATATCAGCTTATCATGTGACACCCTGTCAAATGCCTTCGCTAAGTCTAAGAAAATTGCAGTATATGCCTTTCCCTCATCTAATGTTCTTGTAACTTTATTATAAAAGGCTATTGCTAAAACAAGAGCGCCCTTTCACAAATCCATGTTGATGCTCACAGATAACATTACCCTCATCTGCCCAATGCTATATACGGTCCCTCACTACTTTCTCCAAGATCTTAATAACTACTGATAACACACAAAATGGTCTATAATTAGACACTTCCAGTCTGCTACCGCCCTTATGCAATGGCACTATCTTACCTTCCTTCCATTCCCTGGGCACCTTTGCCGAAGCCAGACTTTCATTGAAAAGCCAGGTTAAAGGCACTGTTAGATCCCTAGCACATTCTCTCAAAACTCGTGGTGAAATACCATACAGTCCCAAAGCTTTAGTGACATCCAGAGTACTCAGTATCTGAAACACACTCTCCTCCTGTACCTCTAAACCTCGAACCAGTCCTATCCCTCTGGCATTAAAACTGACATCTCTAGGATGAAATGCTCCAAACTGATGCAGAGGACAATGCTCCACTATGTCCTCTGCATCAGTCACTCTATTCCCATTTTTATCCCACAATATCACAATGACTTCCACAGTCATTTCTCCTCCTACTGGCCACATAGCTAAAAAATTCCCTAGGATTTTCTTTGGATCTTAGGGCCAATCTCCTCTCATATTCCAGTTTTGCTTTCCTTACCACACTAGTCACTCTTCTGGCCTGTGTCTTATATTCGTCATGCATCTTCTCTTCCCCTATCTCCTTATATCTCTTCCACAGCCTCTTTTTCGCATGCAATTCCTGTTTAATATTGTCTGTCATCCACTTTACTCCAAATTGTGTCCTCTTCTTCACTCGTGGTATACAACTTACCATTGCTGCTAACAAATATTCTTTCGCAATTTCCCACACACTAATGATATCCCGGCCTTCCAATTCCTCCTTCCATGAAACTTCCCGAAGTTGACGTCTAACACTATTATAATCACCTGCATTATAATTCCACATAAGTTCCCGTCTCTTTGATACTCCTGTATGTCTATTCATTTTCCAAGTAAAAACCATATGGTCACTCTCTCCAACTGGTGGGAGAGATTACCAAATATGGTAATTATTTTTTGGCCAGAAACTCTCTCAGCACACCATGGCTTGGAGCATTCTCTTTATTTCTTTTGAAATCTTTCACACACCCAATTCTTCAGTTAAATTACTCTGAGTGTTTTTTGGTTCATTTGCAATTCATCAGCCATTAATCGCACACTCAATTGTCCGTCAGACTGTATACCAAATCTTGCACTCTGTTCACATTTGTGTCCATCATTTTTGTTTTTGGCTGCCCACTTCTGGGGTTGTCGTTCACATCTCCATGCCCACCTTTGAATCTCTTATGCCACTCAAAGACACTTGACTTTTTCAGAGCATCCACACCATATGTCACTTTCAACAGCTCCAATGTTTCAGTAGTAGTTTTGCCGATTTTTACACAAAATTTAATGTTAACATGCTGCTCCAAATTTCAGTCACACATTTTTCTGCCAAAGTTTACGCACAGATCTCTATTGCTTTTGCAATAGCCAACTAGCAAATGATTCTATCAGCTTGAGGTTTACAAATGCTGAAAAGATGTACAAACATGATTACTCACGTGACTCCAACCAAATCACCACACAGGCAACACCACGTGATCATTCCAGGAATTAAATTGTCACACTTCATACTATAGGTTGTTCAACCAAACCTCTCATGGGCTTGACATAAAAAAAAAAGTGAAAGAATTTCAACAGATTAATATAAAAGGAATTATAAAAAAAGATTAGAGGAGAAGATGGGAAGAACAAGAAGTCATGGATGTCGTGTACACGTGATTAAGAAGGGTGTGAAGAGTAGATGTTTTACATGGGGAATGTGTGGTAATTGGAATGCACTGCCAGAGGGCAATGTGAATGCAGAGAGTGTAAATGATTTCAAGCATCAATATGAAAGACATGTTGCTAGTTTAAGTGGGCATCCCATGATAAGTCTACTTCCTCCATTGTTACTGTAACAATAATTTTTTCAGGACCATCCTTATTATGGAATGTAAATTCCAGATCTCTACTAGGAATACTTGAACAACATATGCTTTAATATTCACAAATGCTTTCAGAAAATAAACGAATGCACTGTGTGCCTCACACATCTGTCAGCTTATTATAAAATATTACAAAAAATGAGGTAGAGGTATAACATACCAATATTGACTTCCATAGCAATTAGTACTGCAGAGATATTAAGTGGTGCTTCGCAACCATATGCCTGAGGAAGGAATGTCCTGGGTTCAATTCCCGTCGCCGATGTGAGGAGATTAAGGATCTTCCAAAGCCATAGCTAAGTTAGTCGGTCTGGGGTGTGGACAGCAGGTCCCCCCCCCCCAGTTTATCTGGGGTTTTTCATCCCGCAAGCAGGCAAACCGACGGATCTACAGCTATAAATACTTAATCCCCAATGAGAGGGGGAGGCTCAACTGGCCCCAATAGGGACAGGAGAGAAAAGGGAGAAAACTCCATATGAATAAATAAATAAATAAAATCAAGAGGGTCAGTAAAATCTGGTGAACTTCACTGCTACTAAAATGCGATACTGATCTAAATCTTTTAAGAATGATCACACTTGACTGCTTGTTACTTTTGATAATATTCAGATCTATTCAAGATTAGATTTCTCATCTTGATGACTTGCCTTTTCTGATATAACACATCTCACCCACAGCCTTCAAAATAAACTTGGTATCCTCTTCTGCAAAAAAGCATTGCTTTTCACTTATACAACTTTATTATTATTATTTGTCACCTCCATGGAGTCCAAAGACTCACTGAGGGCAGGCATCTACTCTACAACTGTCTCCACCACTCACAATCCACCAACTGACCTTAACCACACCAACGCCATCTATCGCCGACCTCTGGAATGACCCGTGAAAGCACTGGTCATTCCAGATCCTATATAAAAAACTCAACAGATTTTCTTGAAAAAATCAAGGATATTAAAAATTACAGATTCTGAAATATTAGTCAGTTTTGACATAATTTCTCTGTTCCCAAATATCCCATTAACCGACACAGTCAATTCTTTATATGAAGATTACCCTCCAGATATCACAAGGATATTCGAATATGTCATCCACTCAGGTTATTTCAGTTGGAAAAACAAAATCTACAAACAAATTGAAGGTACTGCCATGGGTAGCCCTCTGTCTCCACCTTTGGCAAACTACTATTTGAAACAATTCGAAGATACTATGTCCTCATCCATCTCTTTGGTACCGTTATGTCGATGACGTTTTTGCTGTTTGGCCACACACTGAAGATGAAATTTCCACTTTTCTACAACAGATGAATAACTTTCACCCACACATCCAATTCACCATGGAAAAAGAAAACTCTGGTACTTTACCATTTTTGGACATCCTCCTTACTAGAACGTACAAGCGTCTTTCGAAAACTCACATTTACTGGCAGATACATTCACAAAAAGTCTGTGCAGCATGTCTAAAAAATTTGGCATTCTTAAATCTGTAATTCATAGAGCATATAAAGTTTGCTCTTCCCAATAATCTTACAACAAGAACTTCCCATCATTAAAAAGTTAATGGAATCAAATGATTACAACTCCAATCAAATCCAACAGATACTTGACTCTTATGTTCCAACACCTACAGTTTCTTCAACAGTCCACAGAGTTCCTATTCCGTACATTCCAGGAATCTCAGAACCTATGGGTAGAATTCTGAAAAATTATCAATTGATTCCAACATATATTCCTATCACCAAAATTTCTTCTTTATTACCTTCTACAAAGGATAAACTGTCTTCTCTATCTTTGGCTGGCATTTATGCTTAGACATCGCATACCTTGCGAATGTGATGTCTCCTATTTTGGACAAACTGGCCATTCTTTGGAAAAAAGAATAAAAGAACATCAATATTATTATTATTCCTGATACCTCCAAGGAGTCCGAAGACTCATCGCGGGAGGACATCTACAACTGTCTCTACACCTAACCTCTACTATGAATCAACTCCATCAACGCCATCTACCGCCCACCTCCAACACCACCCCAACTAGTTTAAATATGAACGCTTATTCAAAGAAAGTTGTGAAACTATCTTACACTGACTGAATTTAAATAGAAATGACTGTATGTCTCTCTCAAAGATCTGGGAGACTTTTATCTTATGTAAAAAACCATTTATCTTAATAGATTAAATTTGTTATTTCTATTATTTCCTAGCATGCGGTAATAATTGTATTTTAATAGGTGATCCACCGAACGTTTTGCTTGTATTCCATTCCTATTACTGTTACAGACACTGAAGATGTACTATTAATTTTAATATGAAATATCTGTCCTTTTACTAATTAAAGATATCACTGTGGTCTTTACGTGTTGCTTTATTATTTATAATACTGCTATTACTATGTCTTTAGCAAACACAGAAATTTCAAGAAAAGTACTGCACAGCTCTCAAACCTCATATCAAACTTACTTGTTGCTCTAAAAAGATATTCAATTCACCTCATTTGCAGGTATACACAGAGTTCCTCACATCTAGTTTAGTGTTCTAACATCTGTCTGGAAAAACACTAGACAGTACTGTCCAAAGAAATGAAATAGGGAGTGGGAAAAAAAAAACTTTTTAGCAAACCAAAGGAAATAAATACAGATGTGTGAAACTGTCAAAATATGAGAAACAATTCTATAATTGCTGAAGCAGCATCCTACATACTAGTACCTATAGAAGATGCAATTTCTATGTATTTATTATTATTATGTGACACCTCCAGGAGTTCAAAGACATTGCAGGAGGGCAATCTACTGTACTTCTCTACATATGTGTCGCCGTTTCCACTGCTACAACACCACTACCATCAATGCTATCTACCACCCATCAACAACAACAGTTAATTTTTTGTCTGTAAATTGTGTGTGTGACAAAGGCAGATTTCTTTCATGGCAACAGCATGCAATTTTTTATTGTATTCCCAGTGATGTGCTGGAGAAGAAACAGTGGCGCCATTAAACTTGCTTGATTGACTCATATATATTTCACTGGTGGAAGTTATAAATAAATAAAAAAACCTTAAAAAATCCCTGTTTATAACTTATTTTTCCGATTAAAATCATATCAAAACCACATATATACTAGCCATTCCTCCTATATAATTCACAACAGGCATTTACAGCTCTTTCTCTTAACTTACTTTCATGCTTTAGCACGACTAGCATTTATCTTCTTATTCTAACATTCTTACTTTTTTTGTTGTTTGTTTTCAATACTTCTAAACAATTTTAATATTCTTTCTAGTCTTTCAGTGCCAGACATCATGGCCAAGTGGTTAATGTATCCACTCTCCAGCCAACAAACTTGAGAAAGTTGTTTTTAAATGGGAAATCAATTTCACAGCTTGTGCAAGACCATTGTTCCACTTACTGAAGGCCCAAAGTGGCTTGAAATTCCATGTTTGATCTGTGGGCAGGGGCCTGGTTGGTCGAATGGTTAGTGTATGTATCTGCTCTCCAGCCAAAAGACTGCAGGTTTGAATCCCACGTGGGCATGGATGTTTGCAACTGTCTGTGAAAATAATAGTGGTGATCGTGGACAGTAGATGGCATTGGTGTAGATGAGGCGGTTTGTAGATGAGGTTGAGTGGTGGAAACAGAGTTGTAGAGCAGGTGCCCTCCCTCGAGTTTTAGGACTCCTTGGAGGTGTCAAATAATAATAATAATAATATAGGTTTGCAAAAACTTTTTATGGGTGGTAATCACATAAAAAAATCCAACTGTATTTCATAGGATTAAGGGTCTTGGATTTGGTCATCTCATCGGAGGATGTAATTTTCAATGAGGTATCAAATCATCCACCAATTGGTGAAAGTGACCATGAGGTGATTACTTGGGTGGTTGCCAGCAGTGCAAGGACCCCTGTGAAAAAAAAGGGTATATGTGGAACTACAAGGGGGGTGATTATGAAGAGCTCAGGAGACAGCTTGCAAGGGTAGCATGGAATGAGGAGTTAGCTGGAAAAGAGATCAATGCAGCTTGGGGAATTTTCAAAAAATATTTAGTAGATGCAATGTCTAAATGCATACCATGGGTGAGAAGGTTAAATAAGGTAGGTGTGAGATGGATGAATAAAGAGATTAAGCATGCAATACAGAGAAAAAGGGCATTGTGGAGGTAGCATAAGAGAAGTGGAAGTAACCAATTTCATGAGGTCTACAAAGACCAAGCAAGGAGGGTGACTTGGTTGGTGAGGGTAGCTAAAGAGAGGTATGAACAGCAGTTAGCTAATGAAGCTAAAAAGAATCCTAGGGAGTTCTTTTGATATGTAGCCAGCAAAAGAAAGAATGATTATGGAAGGATGACATTGATTGGAGGAAATGGTATAAAGACAGCTGTTGCAGAATGTGTGGTGGAGATACTTAATGAGCAGTTCATAAAGATCTTTCAATCTTGTGAATGTGACTTCATGGAGAGATTAAGAGCAGTTGATGATGGGGAGGAGAAACTAACTGTATGTGAGCAAGAGGTGTTTGGGGAGTTGAGTAAACTAGATGTAAATAAGGCTGTGGGACTTGATAATATATCACCGCGTATTCTGAAGGAATGTGCCAGAGAGTTGACACCTGCCTTGACATATTTTTTTAATACGAGTCTTGCACTTGGTCAAGTCCCTAAAGAGTGGAAGGAGGGCAAGATTGTGCCACTTCATAAAGGAGGAGATCGAACTCAAGCATCAAACTATAGGCCTATCTGTGTGTCAGGTGTTATGGTTAAGTTGTTGGAGAAGCTTGTGAGAACTAGGATCCAGAGGTTGGGTTGACAACAATGGTATAATCTTTGATGGACAGCATGGATTTGCTAAAGGGAGGTCATGTTTTAGTAATCTACTTACTTATTACAATAAAGTGACTGCTTCCTTGGACAGAGGGGAAAGATACACAGTAATATACTTGGATTTCACAAAAGCTTTTGGTAGAGTACCTCATGATAAGTTGACAGTCAAACTAGAGCAGATGGGGTTGGATATTAGATTAGTGCATGGGATTGGAGACTGGCTATCTGATACGTATCAACAAGTTGTGTATGGGGGTGCAATATCCAGGAAAAGGAAAGTCACTAGTGGAGTGCCTCGGGGATCTGTTTTAGGGCCATTACTATTTAACTTGTATATTAATGATATCGGCGAAGATTTGGATGGAGATATTCAGTTGTTTGCAGATGATGCAAAGTTGGGACGAACCATAAAGAGTAGTGAAGATGTTGTGGCCTTGCAAGAAGACTTGAATAAATTGAGTGATTGGGCAAGCAAATGGGGATGTGAGTTCAATGTTGCAAAATGTAAGGTTTTAAAATTTGGAAAACAAAGATGGGATGCAGAATTTATGCTTGGTGAGAATATATTGTTGGAAGTAGAGGAAATAAGAGATCTTGGGGTGATAGTGGATAAGGATCTAAAATTTAGGGGACACATTGCCAAAATTGTGAAGACAGCACAAAGACTTCTCAGAATGATGCGCAGGACACTGACCTTTAGAAGTAGGGAGATTCTTGTTCCATTGTATAAGACTTTGATTAGGCCACACATGGACTATTGTGCCCAGATTTGGTCACCTGGTTTTCAGAAGGATGAAGAGATGTTGGAAAGGGTCCAAAGGTGACTGACTAAGGTAGTTTCTGACCTCTGGAATGTCGAGTATGAGGAAAGATTGAAAAGATGTAATTTGCAGAGTCTAGTGGAGAGAAGGAAGGGAGATATGATAGAGACCTACAAGTTGGTAAGGGGTTGTTATAGGATCAATGGTGGAGAAGTTCTACAGAGAATAGTGGGAGATCAGGGGAGAACCAGAGGTCATCCCTGGAAACTGTATAAAGAGGGTGTGAGTAGGGGAGTGAGAGGCAGGTTTTTTTCGTGCAGAGATGCGAGTGATTGGAATGCCTTGCCTGAGAGTGTGGTGTCTGCAAGGAGTTTGAATGTGTTTAAGACGCGGTATGATGAGATGTGTGTGTGAAATAAAAGGACCTCCTACATCAGTCTTTGACTCCATGAGGTCTTGTTTAATAATAATAATAATATCATTTAATGTTACTAATATAATCCTGTCTTTCACTCATCCTTTCTACACTATCCATTAGTAACATCTCACGTCATTTTTTTAATAAAAAAATAAAAAGTTTTTCAGAACTCTCATTCCTACATCTTACAACCAACCATCACTGAAATACACTTTCCAGAACAACGGCAGAGAATGTTTAGATGGGATCTCTTGCTATCATTACTGAAGAGTTTTGCTTTGTCATGTTTTCAATAAAATGAGGTTTCGTGTCTGCTAGTGAGTGTATAATGTTTTAATGGTTTTCATTCATTATTTAGATATACCTTTTAAGGAATGCGTTCCATAAAATGCACAGCAAAATCTAATACAAGTCAAATATTTCAGCATTTTTTAAAGAAATTCCTAAATGATAAACTTTATTTTAAAAATTACAAGCTTTTAAATAATAATCTGATCTTTGATCAGATCCCTTGATAAGGTCTTTGGTCCTGGAAAACTATAATAATGACTTGAATATTAACTCCATTCAAAAACATTATATATTACAAATGTAATGATACTTTATTCAAAGTAAATTCCTTATTAAAAAGCTAAAACACAATTATCATAACTACTATGGAGTTCTAGTTCTATGCTTTCATAACCTCATTTTAGATTACTGTCATAGGTTAACAGCATTTTATCATAATTAAAATTACAAAAGTAAGATACAATACGTAATACAAAAGTAAAACGCTTACTTGTGCTGGAATCAATCGGTAAAAGTTTAACTTAGGCTATCACAAAAGTGATGGATGCTGAGGAGAAGAAGAATAAATTGATATGAATAAACATACTGTTTCACGACATATTGAATACTTATCTCAATACTAATGAAAATTAATCCGACTTCCTCTAATTTAAAATAATGCGCCACTTCAAAACCTTGTCTTCTAGTTGTCGCTTCCCATGACTGATAACCAATGACGTCATAGCATTGAACAATACATATTATACATATTATAAAAAAATATCAACAAATATATCGGAATAACTAAGTTTATAAATTATTAATGGAACTGATAGTTTATGATAATCTCTAAAGGTTATTTAAATTTAACATTATTTTAAATGATGAAAATAAACTATATAATCAAAGCCGACTACACAATAACGCCACCTAACCTAAATGTGAATATTTGGCGCGAATTTTACACGCGCTTACTGAGAAATTAATATAGGAATTGAAAAATGAGGCTCTGATTAAAGTTGCTAGCTATATAAGGTTTTATTTTTTCTTAATTATTTTGGGTAATATTGAGGTAAAGTGAATTCTTTCGTATTATAATTGTCATCAAATCAGGTTGTAGACGTCTGGGAATTATAAATGGACATGGAATGCATTTTAACTGCGAAGAAGACGAACGTGTAAGTAGTTATTTGTATATAAACTTGCAGGATATGTATATTTTCTCATTGCAAGAAGTAGCAAACAAGTAATGGGGGATGTTGCATGTGCTGGTAGAATATTAATCTTAAAAGGAGGCCGGAAAGTAAATTGTTCCTGACGATTTGTTACGAAAGTTAAAAAACAAACTCATGTAAATCGTGTGCAATTCAGAGGGTTCTTGAATAATGTCGTATTTTTTGGTTATTGGTTGATAAACATAAGTCAACCACTGATCCAAGTGGTTAACAACCACCCACTTGGGTAAGTGGGCGATTGTCAGACAGGCATCAGAGAATTGTGTATGGTGGATCTGAATCAAAGGAAAAAAAAAGAAGGTGATTAGTGGTGTTCCACAATGTCTCTGTTTTTAGTCAATTGTTGTTTAATTTGTATATTAATGATATTGGAGATAATTTGAAGAGTGCTCAAATAAAGGTGATAATGAAAGTTCACAGGTCATATTGCAAAAATTGGCAAAACATTTTTAATCACTTGAATCACTCAGATTTTCATAAAAAAAATATATCTCAATGCCTATCCGTTTGGGATATCTTAAATCACCATGATTGATACACTAGAATGAGCCTAATCGAATTCGTAACCCTTGGGGGGGGGGGGGGGTGATTTGCAGGATATTATGATATGAAAACGTTATATCATTGCTAACTTTTAGTCACCAATTTTCCTCCAAATTAATGTTATCTCTGAAGATTCCAGTATTGTCACATCTTATATTTATCTTGTTACGCACTTTTTACTGTACCAATCCTTTGCATGAATTTCAACCTTAGAGAGATGAGTAGTGTGATAGAGGGTGAGAAGAACGAGCAAAATATGAATGAAAAAATAATAGTGAAGAGTGTGAAAGTTTGAATGATTGTGAAGTTTTCAGAGATGATCTTAATTGGGAGGATGAATGCGAGCAAGAGTTGCTAACATGCAGAGAGAGAGATCGGCTGAAAGAGGAGGGAGAATGTCTTGGGAATGAGATTATAAGTTTGAAAGATGAGATTAGGCGAATGGAAGAGATGAATGCAAGGCAAATCAAAGTAGGAGTGAGAGAGAGTTATGGGAATGATAGAAGAGGAGAGAATAGAAACAGTAGAAGAGAGGGAATGAGAGAGTTATGGGAATGATAGAAGAGGAGAGAAGTGAAACAGTAGAAGAGAGGGAATGAGAGAGTTATGGGAATGATAGAAGAGGAGAGAAGTGAAACAGTAGAAGAGAGGGAATGAGAGAGTTATGGGAATGATAGAAGAGGAGAGAAGTGAAACAGTAGAAGAGAGGGAATGAGAGAGTTATGGGAATGATAGAAGAGGAGAGAATAGAAACAGTATTAGAGAGGGAATGAGAGAGAGTTATGGGAATGGTAGAAGAGAGGGAATGAGAGCGTTATGGGAATGATAGAACAGGAGAGAATAGAAACAGTAGAAGAGAGAGAATGAGAGAAAGTTATGGGAATGATGGAAGAGGGGAAAATAGACATAGTAGAAGAGAGGGAATGAGAAGAGTGCTAGAACCAGGGATTGAGTGATGGCAGGTATGTAGAGGAACACAGAAAGTGTTTGAGGAGAGAGAGAGAGAGAGAGTAAGGGAAGCAGGTGAGCAATCGAGGAATAGAGTGGTAAGAGGGTGTGATGTATGGAGACTTGGTGATCTGTGGTGTGTAAGATAGGATGCCTGGAGGAACAATAGAAAGTGTGGCTATAGCAATTCAGCAAGGTGAAAGGATGGATGAGATGATTGTGATGGTGGGCACGAATGACTTGAGAGGCAGTGTAAATCGGGAGGCGAGAGACCTGAGATTCATGCTTGAGGTTGTACAAAAGAAAACACTAAGAGGAAAGATTGTGTGTGTGTGTGTGTGTGTGTGTGTGTGTGTGTGTGTGTGTGTGTGTGTGTGTGTGTGTGTGTGTGTTGCCCAGGTACGATAATCACGAGCTGAGCAGAAGAGCAGTAATAATGAATAGCATAATAACCAGAATGTGTCAGAATTGAAATATGTAGATGCTCTGAGGGCATTTGAAGATAGAAAGGAACTATGTGTGATGCACCACTTGCATTTGATTGAGGAAAGAGGTAGCCATCTGGAAAGATTGCTGTTTTCTGAACAAGTAAATGTGTCAGTGCAGGGGAAACTAGAATTCCCATGGTGGATGGCAGCATGGGTGCCCTCTTGGGGGAAGGGGGGGGACGACATCAGGTAATGCTGAGTCCAATGGAGTCTGGAGATATTTATTTATTTAGCGTATGATGTACAGACCTCAGGATATTACATACATATTACATAAAAAAGCATAAAAATAATTGTAAAGATTATATTAAAGGGGTACAATAGAAGGGATAATGATAGGTATAGAAACAGTCACATTTTTATGCTTTATACTAATGCCAGGAGTATCCAGAAAATGTCAGTGCAGGGAAACTAGAATTCCCAGAGTGGATGGTAGCATGGGTGGCCTCTTGGGGAAAGGGAGACGACATCAGGTAATGCCGAGTCCAATGGAGTGTGGAGATATTTATTTATTTAGTGTATGATGTACAGGTCTCAGGATATTACATACATATTACATAAAACAGCATAAAAACAATTGCAAAAATTATATTAAAGTGGGTACAATAGAAGGGATAATGATAGGTATAGAACCAGTGACATTTTTATGCTTTATACTAATGCCAGGAGTATCCAGAATAAAGGAGATGAATTGGTGGTGCTGATAGCATCAGCCCGACCAAAGATTATTTGCATCTCTGAGACGTGGTTGATGGATGATGATAAAATAACAGGAATAGAAGTAGCAGGGTACAGCATTTTTCAGCAAGATAGAAAGGGAAAATGTGGTGGAGTATTGCTTCTGATAAGTGATGACTTATGTTCTCTAAGCGTGAAGGCTTTGGAAGGCAGTGACACTAATGGTTTTGAAAGCATGTGGTGTGAGGTAGAGATGGGCAAGACAGGATATTTAGTGGGGTGCTGCTACAAACCAAGAAGCACAGAGGGTAGGGAGTATGAGATATTTAGGCAGTTGAGCTTGACAAGTGCAAGAAGAATGATTGTTATGGGAGATTTTAACTACAGCAGTATAAGTTGGGAAGAGGAAAATGCATGTAGTAATAAGGGATTGGAATTTCTAGAATTCTTGAGGGACAAATGTCTTAGGCAACATGTATAGAGGTTGGTTCAAGAGTTTTGGATTTGGTCATAAAATCAGAAGAACTGATAATAACTGAGATGACATCTCTCCCCTCCAGTTGGAAAGAATGACCATTTGGTTTTGACTTAGGAGATAAATAGATGTGCCGGAGTATCAAAGAAAAGGGAACGTGGAATTATGAAAAATTCCACAAAAAAAAGTGGAATTATAAGGCATGTGATCATAATAGTCTCAGTTATTAACTTGGGGAAGTTCCATGGAAGGCAGAATTGGAAGGCCGGGATATCAATTAGTGCTTGGGAAATTGTCAAGGAATATTTGTTAGAGGAAGTAGCAAGCTGTATTCCACGAGTGAAGAAGAAGACACAATTTGGTGTAAAGTGTATGACAAACAATAGGGTGGTGAGCAGATGCTTGAAGAATATAAGACTAAGGCCAGGAGAGTGACTAGTATGGTAAGAAAGGCAAAGGCTCCAAAGAAAATCCTAGGGAATTGTTTAGCTATGTGACCATTAGGAGGAGAAATGATTGTGGAAAGATAAAAATGGGAATAGAGTGACTGATGCAGAGGACATAGTGGAATTGTTCAGTGAACACTATTGGAGTATTTCATCCTGGAGAAGTAAATTTTAATATTAGATGGATAGGGCAGGTTCAAAGTTTAGAGGAGACTGTGTTCCAAATACTGAGTACCCTGGATGTCAGTAAAGCTCTGGATGATATTTCACCACGAGTTTTGAGAGAATGTGCTAAAGAACTGACAGCTCCATTAACCTGGCTTTTCAGTGAAAGTCTGGCCACGGGAAAGGCACCCAAGGAATGGAAGGAATGGAAGATAGCTCCATTGGATAAGGGAGGTAGCAGACTGGAAGAGTGATTATAGATTAGTTTGTGCTTCATCACTAGTTATTAAGATCTTGTCTATGCAGTTAGCCTAGTGGCTATTCACTTCGCAACCATATGCCTGGGAAAGGGGGTGTCCTTGGTTTGATTCCTGTCGACGATATGAGGAGCTTAAGCATCTTTCTCAGCCATAGCGAAGTTAGCTAGTCTTGGATGCGGACAGCAGGGTTTTCCCCCCAGTTTATCTTGGCGGTTTCATCCTGCAAGCAGGCAAACTAGCTCTGTGTACACACAGGCTACAGTCATAGGATATAGTACTTAATCCCCCATTAGGAGGGCTCAACCAGTCCTAAGGGGGGGTGGTCGAGGAATGGGTGGAACCCCCCACATGAATAAAATAAATAAATTAAGATCTTGGAGAAATTAGTGAGAGACCATATACAGCATTGGGCAGATCAGGATAATGTTATCTATGAGAGTCAACATTTGTTAAATGTACTCTTGCTTTAGTAATATGATTGCCTTTTATAATAAAGTGATATAAGTGTATAAAATCCTTCATCAAATGCTGAGGGTTTTCCCTTACAAGATCGCTCATACTCAAGCTTTGCTTCATGGTGATGTGCAAACTTGACTGCGGTTCACCCTGACATTTTTAGCTGAATGGAGGTAGATGATGCATGGCTGTGGAAGATCTTGTGGTGTGACGAGGCACATTATTCTCTGAATGGTAGCGTTAACTCACACAATTGCCTCATTTGGGCTGTGAATAACCCTTGTGTTCCATCAAACCGCCTTTATACTTTCCAAAAGTTCACAGTGTGATGTAGTTTCACTGCATCATTGATCAGTCCGTACATTTTTGAAGAACTCACCCGACAGGACCAGTGACTTGTACCGTCTCTACTGTTGGGTATTGCGAGATGCTTTGTAACTTTGTTATTCTGCAACTGCAGCAGTGAAAATGCTTTGACTCTACCATATTCATGCAGGATGGGGCACCATGTCACATTGGATCCAGTACAGCAAAAGTTACGAAAACACTTCACAGAACACAGAGTGATTAGTCATACATTTTTCACAGAATGGTCACCTTGTTTGCCTGATCTCAACCCCTGTGACTTTTGTTTGTGGGCCATCTGAAATGTGTGGTGTATGTAGAACATACACCACACATTTCACCACACACCGCACTAAGGGAAATCAATGCAGTTCTTAGAACATCCGAAAGAATGACATATTCAACCACATCTGTAAGTTATACTAACACAAAAATTGATTTTTTATCTCTTCTAACCATTACTGTTTAATTAATCCCAAACCACATGCTTATGGCACCAAATGTCCCCTGGTAACAGAATTTTGTACTATTTTTTTTTATCTTTTGTAAATCAAAACCCCATGTTTGAGAGTGTACTTATACCAAGTTTGGTTGATTTTGTCCAATACATTTTTCACTAGAGGGATCTCAACACCTCCTTTAGAACATCCAAATGTAGATGGCATGCATTGGAAAATTAGCACACTATGTGCAGATTTAGAAATTATGGATATTTAAACTATGGGGACATGGACTTGAAGGAAGAATTGGGTAGAGGGAGAGAAGAAATGAAATTTTTACTGCTGGTAAAATAAATACGAGGGGGGGGTCTGGAAAGTTCTGATAAACACCTAGATGAATGTTTTTTTCATGTAAAAAAAATTTGTTTTCATATAAAAAGTTTTTTCAGAAAATGTATTTTCTTTTAGGATATATAAGATGACATAAAATTAATTTTTGGTCTGTTTGTTTATCAGAACTTTCCAGAACCCCCATTTGTACATGACATAGCAGGTAATGGAGGCAACTCTAGGTTTGAAAGTGCTGGATCTTTTCATAACATCAGAGAACTTAGCAGTTTCTAATCTAACCACGGGGAAAACCATCACATGGTCATTACCTGGGAGATTGTCAGACACACAGAATTTTCTGTTATGACAAGCTAAGGTGTTAGCTTGCAGAAGTATCATGAAATAAGAATATGGAGTACAGAGATGTTGTTGGCAGTGTATAGAAGGCCATCAAGAGTTGTTTGAAAGAAGTGTTATCAGACTGTATAACCAGATTTTAGTCGATAAATCAGATAGGCAATAGATTGAATAGCATCATTAAGTGTGGAGTTGCAGTATAAGAAACAGTTGTGAAAGGAGGATAAGAAAAAAGGGATCAGCATGCTCATGACCAGTACAAGGCACAGGCAAGAAGGATAACCTATAGTGAGGAAGCTAGCCGATGAGACTGAATGAAATCCTAGAGTTTGTTTGTTATGTGCAATTTAAAAGAAAGAATGACTTTGGAATAAAGATTTTAACAATTGCTGATGGTAGTCAGATAACAGAAATAAACTAAATAGTATTTAGTTTAAAGTGATCATATTGCAAAGTTGTACCATCTAGATGGTGATATTGTTCTGTCAGATGTGACATTGATGGGAAAATGCGTTGTATGAGACTAGCAGTATTGGCATAGGCAAAGTTTGCCAGTTTAATTTGGAAAAATGTAAGGTGATATACTTTGGGAAGAGATTGCAATGTGTGCTATATTGATGGAACTGAAATCAGGGACTCGGTGTGTGTGTGTGGGGGGGGGGTGTTTGGACAGGAAGTTGAAATTTAAAAGGCATATTGCAAAGATTTGCAAAATAGCAGATTAGGTTATGTGGTTGTTGAAGAACATACTGACCTGCAGGGATAGGGATGTTATTATTCCCCTTTATAACTTTTAATAAGGCTTTAATACTACACACAAATCTGGTCACCTTGATTCTGTAGGAATGAAGTGAGAGGTGGTAGAGAGGATCCACAGGCGAGTGATGAAGATTGTAGGTGGTCTGTGGAATGATTCCTATGAGAATAAATTGAAGGTCTATGGCTTCAAGAACTAGTTGATCAGGAGAAAAGATGGGGGCATGAGAAATGCATATAAGTTATTAAAGAGGTGGTGTTATCAGACTGACACTGATCTTTTAAAAAGGTTCAGTGAATGAGGTTAAGGAGAGGTGTGATAGGTATTGTGTGAATTATAAAACTCCTTGGAGTATATAATAATAATAATTCTTGGTCCCTATGAGTTTCCTGTGCTAAAAGCTATGTACATGCAAAGTTTATTCCTATCTCCCTTAAGTGACAGTTTTCCTCTTAATTATTATCAGAATTCTATATTCAGATAATAATAAATTTAGTTTAATCCTTTATCCAAGTGTGAGTAAACAAAGTTTGCTCCTGAAAATATCTTCAGGACTGGGGTAAGATAGTACAACACCGGGCAACTCATAGCAAAGGTGGACCAAGCTAACATCACTCCTATCTCAGTATCTCCCATAATGCAAAACACATCTCCTTGCGGATATATATAATGTTATGTATTAAGGGAAGGGCCACTACCCAGACTAGTTTCGACCTTTATTGAGGTCTCTTCGGTGGGAGCCAGGCCCAGAAGTGGAGATACCAAGCAGAAGCAATGGCGAGATCATCTTTACCTATAGGAGTTGCCATTTTATTAAATCCATTTTATTCTTCAGCTTGCTACCCATTGTTTATTGCTTGTATTTAACGCTGTTTTCTTATATCTGTATTTTTTATTTTATCTAATCTAGTTTTATTTACTATTTTTCTTAATATATTCATTTCACCTGTTTCTAACATTTGTCTTGCTTTCCTAATGTCTGGTCTTGTTTCTGCATTATATGTCATAATAGGCCTGATTACTGCTTTATAAATTCTGGTTTTTGTCTCTACTCTAAGATGTTTATTATTATTGTTGTTATTGCCTCCAAGGAGTCAAAAGACTCATCGCGGGAGGTCCTTCCTAGGAAACGCAAGTCTATCAAGACTCAATGTGGGACCTCCCACATTAGGAAACTCAAAGTCTATCATACCGCTCCTTAAACTCATTGACTGTTCTCGCTCTCACTACTTTATCAGGCAATGCTTTCCACTGTTCAACCACCCTCCATGCAAAGAAACCGCTCCTCACTCTCTTGCTTAGTTTCCTTTTGTAACTTCCTGGGTCATCACTCCTTCCCGCTGTTCAACCAAGTGAAAGAATTCCCCAGTGTCAACCCTGTAACCATCTCTCAACAGTTTAAAAGTCTCAATCATATCACCTCTCCTTCTTCTATCCACCAAACTCTGCAGTTCACATTCTCTCAGCCGATCCTCATAACTAACATTGTACAGTCCTTAAACTGTCTTTGTTATCCACCTCTGTACCCTTTCCGCAGTTAATTTATCCACTTCAAATCCTGGGGACCAAATCTGTGAACAATAGTCTAAGTGTGGTCTGATCAGGGCTTCTACAATGGAATGATAACTCTTTTATCTCTGCAGATCAGTGTCCTTCTCATTATTGCAGCAATCCTTTGTGTTACCTTCACCACCTTTGCAATATGTCCCTTGAATTTCAGATTTCTATCCATCATCAACCCCAGATCTCTTGTCTCCCCTACTTCTTCCAGTATGCCGGCAAAGGTTGGTCGATTGGTAGAGTCTCTGCTACTAATGGCTCAGTTAACTAAGTTTGAGCACAGTTAGTAGTTGGAAGGGGACCAATCGTTCGATGCTGTTGGCACACTCTCCCTAGATGAGTCCTTGGACTCTCTTGGGGTGTCAAATAATAATAATATAATATCTCCTCCAATAGAGTATGCTGCATCGATGTGTCCCAAACCTCAAGACCTTACATTTTGCTGCATTAAATCGACACCCCCCCTCCTCCCATTCATTTGCCCATCTGTCTAGCTTATTCAAATCCTCTTGCACCACATCTGCACTATTACTAGTAATCCTTCCCAGCTTCACATCATCTGCAAACAACTGAACATTCCCCTGCAATCCACTGACAATGTCATTGATATAAAGGTTAAACAATATAGATCCCAGTACTAAGCCCTGTGGGACCCCACTTGTAACCCTCTGCCTCCTTGAAACTGCCCCACCATACACAACTCTCTGATACCTATTGGACAGCTAATCCCAAATCCAGTTGACCAACCTGACATCCAGACCCATGTACTGCAACTTAAATATCAGCTTATCATGTGGCATCCTGTCAAATGCCTTCCCTAAATCCAAGAAAATGGGTAGTATATGCTTTTCCCTCATCTACTGCTCTTTTAACTTTATTATAAAACGCCAGCATATTACTAAAACAAGAGCACCCCCTCACAAATCCATGTTGACTCTCACAGATCACATTACCCTCATCTGCCCAATGTTGTATACAGTCCCTAACTAATTTCTCCAAGATCTTAACAACTACTGATGAAACACAAACTGGCCTATAATTAGACACTTCCAGTTTGCTATTGCCCTTATGCAATGGCACTATCTTACCTTCCTTCCGCTCCCTGGGCACCTTTCATGTAGCCAGACTTTCATTGAAAAGCCAGGTCAAAAGAGCTGTCAGTTCCTTAGCACATTCTCTCAAAACTCGTGGTGAAATACCATCCAGTCCCACAGCTTTACTGACATCCAGAGTACTGAGTATTTAGAACACGTTCTCCTCCTGCACCTCTAAACCTCGAATTTAATTTTTCCTTATTGTTTCATTCAAGCATCCTGATATTCTTGCAGCTTTTCTAACTTGTTCTCTGACTTCTAGATGTGGCCTTCCTTCCCAGTTCAGTTGTATACCTAAATAATTGTAATTTGTTATTTGTTCAATAATAGTACCTTCCAATTCTAATTTGCATCTTTGTGGTTCTTTTGATATTGTCATATATTTTTTATTTAGTTTTTGATATCTTCATATTATACAATTTTGCTACTTTATTAAATGTATGTAGTAATGTTTGTAGCTGAGTTAAATTAATATTACATCATCTGCATAACATATAGTTCTTATTATTCTATTGTTTATTTTCACTCCTGTATTTTATTCACTTTTTGTGTTATTTCATACATTATTATATTGAATATTGTTGGACTTAAAGAGTCTCCTTGTCTAATGCCATTACTAATTTGTATCTCTTTACTTATTTTTCCTTGTGTTTTTATTATACAGCTATTATTATCATATATTTCTTTAATTATTTGTATTTTGTATTCCGTGAAATGCTTTTTCCAGGTCTATAAAGCATATAAATAGTTACTTTTAATGAGGTATTTAATAAATTTATTCCTCTATCATTTTCTGTTTGTTTGTTTTTTATCTCCTTTTTTAAATATTGGTATTGTTACACTTTTCTTCCATTCTTCCCATATCTTTTTTGTATTTATTATTTGGTTGTATAATATATTTAAACTCTGAATTATAATTTCTTTACTATTTTTTAATAATTAATTATTGATATTAATTTGTATTTGTTCATTCATCATCTGCATGTCTCATTCTTGCATTCATGTTTTGGGTGTTGTGGCCAATTCTGCTGCTTCCTGAATGATGTTCATGTTGCATTGAGTTATAAAGGTTTTTAAAATAATTTCTAATTCCTCTGTTTCTACTTTTAAGATTTGGATATATTCTGCTTCTTTTGTGTATTAATAAATCTCCACATTCTTTTCTGTATACCATAGAAATCGTGTTCAAGTTCTTTTGTATGTGATTCCCAAAATTGATTTTTGCTTTCTGTTTTCTTTTGATTAACTTTATTTCTTATTTCTTTATATTCATTCCAATTATCTGTTGTTTTCATTTGTAGATATTTTTCTTTTGGTAATATTTTTATTTCTTCGTTAAACTACGGAGTTCATCTTCTCGATTTTGTTATTCTTTTTTTTTTACCCCTAATACTTCTGTTGCTATTTCAATTAAATTTGTTTTAAAAATCTTCCAGTTATCTTCTACATGTTGTTTGCTGCTTAATGGGTTATCTTGAAACTTTTGTTTTAATCTATTGTAGTATGATGTTTTTATACTTTCTTCTTTTAATAATTCCACTTTAAATTTTATTTCAGCATTGTGTTTGTTTTCTTTAGATTTTATTTTCACTCATTTCTTGTAAAGTCTTTGTTTACGTATTAACAGATTATGATCACTTCCAATTTCTGCTGATGATAACACTCTAACAGCTTCTATTTCTGATGGATGTATTACTTTGTTGCATATCCTGCCATGGGCATGGATGTTTGTAATTGTTTTTGTTGGCCAAGTGGTTAGCGTATCCGCTCTCCAGCCAAAAGGCTGCGGGTTCGAATCCCGCCATGGATGTTTGTGATTGTCTGGGGAAGTACTAGTGGTGGTAGTCGGTGGTAGATGGCTTTGATGTTAGATGATGAAGTTTTGTGGAGTAGTGAGACGAAGAGTTGTAGAGTAGATGCCCTCCCAATAATAGTAATAATAATTATTATTATTACTATTATTGATTACTGTCCTCTTGTGTTTCCAAAAGTTATTTTATGCTGATAAAATGTATTCATTATTTTTAACTTATTATTTGCACAGAATTGTGCCAATTTTTTTCCATTATTGTTTCTTCATTAAATCTTTGCATGATTCCATTCGGGACCGAGTCGTGCGGTTGTGCAGCTTGTGCACCGCACAAAAGCGCTTGAAGATAGGGGCGCCATTTCACCACAGGAAATAATAAACAAAAAAAATATTAAATTTTCTTATTCTTAAATTATATCGTACTATATAAATTACACAATTACAAATTATAGTTAATGCAATAAAAATGAAATTTTAAATCAGTCAAATTATTATGAATTCTTAATAATCTAACAACATTTTTAACTTAATACATCACCAGTTTTATTAGAATTTGTTTGAAGTGAAACGTTATCAATATTACCACAGATTTTATTTTGCAGAGTAAGCATCGACTCAGTGAAAATTTTATAAATATTCTGGATTGTTTATTATATTTTTAATGGAAATTGTTAGTTTAAGACAGACCGTGAATTTATTCTTACTTTGTGCTTTGCCCAGTAACGTAGACAGGGTGTAGTATAGAGGCAGCCTGCCTCATGGCGCTACTTAATAAGGGCGCTCGTTCAGCCGTATTATGGCAACAAGATATTTTACAAAAATACAGCATTAAGTTAGTAAATAAAAAAGGTGCCATTTCCCATTGACAGTGAAATATGTGCTTATATTTTATTAATAAAAAAATTATAGTCATACATACTAAAACTAAACATTTTAGAACCTACTTATTAGATATTTAAGGAAACAACCCATAAAGTATCATACGATGTGAATTTCATAAACTTTTATAGTCTATATATATATATATATATATATATATTAAATTATATTATGCATGAATTCTCCTACTCAAATTGCGAGTCTCTATCGTCCCGAATTTCACATTGGAGCGATAACTTGCTCCCTACAGTAAACAGTATGACATCCCCAACAGCCATTATACCTCAGAAACAGGAAAACCAATTAGTTTTATCATGTCACTGAATAAGGTTCACAGACGTTTGCAGACTGTGTAATATATTTCTCAACAAATAGTGCAGTTACGGACAACTGGGAATATAAACACTAATTAATGAATCACATCTTCCCTCCAACAGAAACTGCCATATACACTCAAGCAAACCGCATGTTGCAGGTGCAACATATGGTTTTGCTTGACACTACCTCCCCCCGTCATGAACGTGTTAAAACTAAGAAATATATCATCATCATCCGTATCAAGGATTTAGGCCTGGTATGGCCTGTTCTGGCCATAGAAGTCATCGTTTAAGAGGACATCCTGGTTTTCTTTTTCCTAATGGCTTGTACTTTAAGGCTTGTTTTGGTAATCTTTCTGTTTTCATTCTTTGAACGTGTTCCATCCATCTATGTTTATATTTTTTAATTTTTTCAATTACTGGTTCTTGGTTTAATTCTTTCATAATATCTTCGTTTCTTTTGTGATCAAATAGGGTATACTTTGCAGTTTTTCTCATAAACTTCATTTCTGCTGTTGTTAATCTTTGTTTGTCTTTTTGTTTTATTGTCCAGATTTCGCTTCCATACATTAAGACTGGTAGGGCTAATGTATTGTATACTTTTAGCCTGGTTTGTTTTTGAACTAGGTTTGGTTTAAATATAGAGTTAATTACTCCTGTTATTTTTATGTTTATATCTTTTTCATTTTCATAAGTGATCATACATCCTAGGTAGTTAAATGAATTCACCTGTTCTAAGATCTTGTTACCTAATACTATTTTAGTTCTTGCTGGATCTTGTCCTTTAAAGGCCATAGTTTTTGATTTTTCCGTTGATATTATCATACCATAATCTTTGAATATCTCATTTAGATTTATATAAATTTGGAACTTATAAAAATGTAAGTAAAAAATTTAATGAGACTTGTGAAATTCTTGCAGGTTTGGATTTCCAGAAAAACTCCTTCCTCTTTGAAAAAAAACAGGACTGATTATTACAATTTATAAAAAAGAAAATGAAGATAATTATGGGAGAATTAGTCTACTAAATGCATCTTACAAAATATATGCAGAGGTATTATATTAAAAGGGAAGCTAAAATCATGTTGGTGAGCATGAAATTCCACAAAGACCAATCTTGAATAAACTTGATTTTTTCTTTGAAAATAATAACTGAAAGAAAAGAGAATTTCAGAATTAAGCTCATGTACTTTTATTAATTATGAGAAAGTCTTATACAATTGGCTAATATTTAAAAAAAAAAATTTGTCTGTTAATCTAAATGTAGCACTCTTACGGTGTATTCAAAAAATCTCATCTTCTTTTTTTTTTTTTACCCTCTTTTACTTTGCGGTGTCGAGGGTTTATTAATTATCGGACCTCAAACCGTTCACAGGATAAAGTGGTCAGCCCTTACGCCCCGGTGTATCCTATGTCCTGTAGTGTTGAGTTCTCAAGGCCGGTTTGCTTGCTTTGCGGGATGAAAAACCCCAGGATAAACTGTCTACGACCAAGACCGACTAACTTTGCTATGGCTGAGGAAGATCCTTCAGCTCCTCACGTCACCGACAGGAATCGAACCTATGACACTCCCTCCCCATGCATATGGGTTATGCATGGGGACGGATGATATGACGCTGACAATTGTCAGCGTCGTATCAAGAGGTGTATGGCTGGGATATTCCCTATCTTCTTTTTTTTTTATATTTGCATATATATATATATATATATATATATATAATTACAGTAATTTCCATTTATCCAATCTTCAATTATCAGACCTTGTCATTGATAATTGCAGTACAATTACATGGTGCTCTGCTATAAGTTGGTTGACATGCAGGGGTTAGTTAATTGAAGGGTCATTGTTTTGAAGGTCTGATAAATGGTAGATTACTGTGTAACAGCCTGGAACTATCATAGCTAGTCTGCATTAGCCAAGTAGATAGCATACTCGATCTCCAAGCAGTAAGTTGTGTGTTTTCAAAACCCACCATATGCATCAATGTTGTAAAATCTGTGTCTGGGCAAGCTTATATAGTTCCTTGATTTTATATTACTTTTTAACCATTAGAAATTTTATTAGCTTTTTAACCATGTGGTATACAAAAATATTAACTCCATTTGCTGATGATGAGACTGCATTAGCTACATCAGAATATAATTTACTAAGATCGGTGAAATCATTAAATCAAAAACATCTAAAGTAAAGGCAGAAGTAATAATGGCTTTCAAAAGAGAAAACCCAGTAAGAAGTAAAATAGTGATATATAATATAATAATAGTGCAAGTAAATACTTTCTCAGATAGGTAGGATATGAATTATATGAAGATAAGAAAGATATGAATATTAACATATCAGATTTTGTGAAAGTAGCGGCATAATAAAATTTATAGCATAATAGCTTCTGAAATGTAATAAAATTAAAGAAATGCCATAAAGAGTTGACTGGTCATCCAGAAAGTGATGAAAAATAGTACTATTAAGTGAACAAGGCTCCAATTATGAAGAAATTAGAAGAAAAATTGGTGGAAACTTAACCGAAGGTGGCATTTCTAAATTTTTGAAGAGGTATAAGGAGAATCAGTCACTACAAAACCAGACTGGTAAAGGCATGAAAAGGTGCACAACGGCAAGTGATGATAGAAGAATTGAGAGACTGTGCCTACGTGACAGAAGAAAATCATCTGGGTGCATACAAGATGAAATGGCGCAATACAATGCGAAGTTGGGTGCAAGAACTGTTCGGCGCAGACTGCAGGAATTTGGTCTAAATGCTAGAATTCCACAAAAAAAAAGCCATTTTTATCTCTCAAACAAAGGTTGAAAAGATTAAACTGGGCTAAAACCCATGTTAACTGGACAGCGGAAAAATGGGACAGTGTTGTTTGGAGTGATGATACCAAAATCTCCCTGTTTGGTAATGATGGCATAAAATACATAAGGAGAAGAATCTGAGAAGATTTGCATCCTGATTGCATTACACCTACTGTGAAACACCCACTCCCACTTAGTGTTATGATCTGGGGTTGTATGACATCAAAAGGTGTGGGCAGAATTAGCGTGATTAATGGGAATATAAATGCCCCAAAATACATAAATGAAATACTTGATTTCATTTATGTGTTTTGGGGCATGAGCCCAAACTGAATCCTTCTGCACGTGATCTTTTCCAAGATAATGAAGCATTTATATTTCAACAGGATTCAACTCCATGTCATATTGCTGCTGTGTGCAAAACGTGGTTTCAAGATAATCATATTCCACTGCTGGAATGGCCTGGAAATAGCCCAGACCTTATCCCAATCGAAAATCTATGGAGCCGATTAAAGAAACTTGTTAGTCAGAAGCAACCCACCAATAAAACCCAATTAATAGAAACAATAATTCAATCTTGGTTCACCCCATGGGAAGGCGTTGTAAAGCCGTAATTAACGCTAAAGGTTACCCATCTAAGTATTAACTCGCGTTGTGAGAATTTTTGTATGTCTCATTTTTTCTATGTGTTTCACTTTTCTTTTTATAACTACTGTTCTAATAAAAAAAAAAATCCTTCATAAAAGTTATTGCATTATATTCTTGATTAAATTATCTTTCCATTGATATATAATTTTATGGTATTACTCCAAATAAAAGTGGTGTTATGCAGAAAAGCGGAAAAATGGGACAGTGTTGTTTGGAGTGATGATACCAAAATCTCCCTGTTTGGTAATGATGGCATAAAATACATAAGGAGAAGAATCTGAGAAGATTTGCATCCTGATTGCATTACACCTACTGTGAAACACCCACTTAGTGTTATGATCTGGGGTTGTATGACATCAAAAGGTGTGGGCAGAATTAGCGTGATTAATGGGAATATAAATGCTCCAAAATACATAAATGAAATACTCGATTTCATTTATGTGTTTTGGGGCATTAGCCCAAACTGAATCCTTCTGCACGTGATCTTTTCCAAGATAATGAAGCATTTATATTTCAACAGGATTAAGCTCCATGTCATATTGCTGCTGTGTGCAAAACGTGGTTTCAAGATAATCATATTCCACTGCTGGAATGGCCTGGAAATAGCCCAGACCTTAACCCAATCGAAAATCTATGGAGCCGATTAAAGAAACTTGTTAGTCAGAAGCAACCCACCAATAAAACCCAATTAATAGAAACAATAATTCAATCTTGGTTCACCCCATGGGAAGGCGTTGTAAAGCCGTAATTAACGCTAAAGGTTACCCATCTAAGTATTAACTCGCGTTGTGAGAATTTTTGTATGTCTCATTTTTTCTATGTGTTTCACTTTTCTTTTTATAACTACTGTTCTAATAAAAAAAAAAATCCTTCATAAAAGTTATTTCATTATATTCTTGATTAAATTATCTTTCCATTGATATATAATTTTATGGTATTACTCCAAATAAAAGTGGTGTTATGAGCCCTCAAACCTCAGAAATACACTTTTTCCACAATTCTAGCCACTAGTGTAGTTTGACACTTGACTTTTTACCTTTTATTATTTATTTTTATTTTTTTTAGAGATTCAGACTGAATCTTTAGTCAGAAACAACCCACCAATAAAACCCAATTAATAGAAGCAATAATCCAATCTTGGTTTCACATTATAACAGCTGCAGAACTGAAAAACTTGGTTCATTCCATGGGAAGGCGTTGTAAGGCCGTAATTAACGCTAAAGGTTACCCATTTATGTATTAACTCACGTTGTGAGAATTCTTGTATATCTCATTTTTTCTGTGTTTCACTTTTCTTCTTTATAACTGCTGTTCTAATAAAAAAAAAAAAATCCTTCATAAAAGTTATTGCACTACATTCTTAATTAAATTATCTTTCCATTGATATATAATTTTATGGTATTACTCCAAAAAAAGTGGTGTTATGAGCCATCAAACTTCAGAAATACACTTTTTCCAAAAGGTTTCCACAATTTTGGCCACTAGTGTACATAATGAAAATATTTGAACAAGAACAACAACGGAAAGTGTGCACTTGCTAGTTGGTCTGTTGTATACTACTGGTAACGATCTGTCATGTTGAATTAGCGAAGACTAGACTTGATGCAAAATCATTCCTTGTTTTTTGTTGCACTGCTGAGGATGTATCGTCATTTCAGTTGATTCTTTGAATGCTCTTGAGAAAAACCTTCAGTCTGTGTGGGACATTTTTGTTTATTGGCATAATACTTGATGTTTGGTTTTGATTGTATGTGCTGCCAGATAGAATCTAATTTCTACCAATCTTCTAAAAATAATAGACGTCTTGTATTAATCGGTATATTCTATTTTACCATGTATATCTCTGTATGGAGATATACATGGTAAAACTCCTATACACAACCTACTAAAGAAATTGAAAATGATAAGGTAACAGTAGTGATATCAGAACCTTTAAAATGTGAATTTTTACTTCATGATAATATTTAAGTGTCTTAAAGTGATAAAGCAGCTGTAGAAATTTTTTCAGAAGGATATTCTCTGATTAAATATCAGTAACATAAGCAATTTAAATAGTTTTTGTATTCTAAAGGAATTTCTTAATTTACACAGGATATATGAAGAGAAAAGGTTACCCAAAATAAAAGATTGGACTTCATTACTTGAGGAAAACGGATACCAAACACATAAAAATCAGCAAGATTTGTACCTTGGTAAAAAGGATAAAAGGTAAAAATAAAATCTTAACTAAAATAAAATCTCTTATAGACCAGAAAGTCTATACTGATTTTTTACTCTGTTATTTAGTTATTCATTTTTGTAAAACTTTTCATAACGATTTTACCAACAAAATTTTGCTTCTTTACAAGGCCTTGATAAGACCTCACTTGGACTATTGCGTGCATGTCTGGTCTCTTGCTTTCCGTGGTAGTTCTGATTCAGTGGAGAGAGTACAAAGAAGAGTGTCCAAAATTATATCAGGATTGTGGAATACAATTATGAAGACAGATTGAGAATTCATAGACTTTAGACACTAGCAAACAGGAGAAAGAGGGGGTGATATGATTGAGACTTACAGACTTCTGAAAAAGGTATACAGAATTTAAATAGATGGAATTTTTGATTTTATGGAGGGTGGGGAAAAGATGCAAGGGCATCCATGGAAGTGAGAATGAATGCTGTCAAGAAGGGGATTAAGGCTAGATTTTTCTCTCATAGAGTAGTGCATGATAGGAATGAACTGCCGTTGGATGTTGTGTGTGCAAGTAATTCAACAACAGGTATGATAGCTAGTGCGAATAGTATGGCCTCTCTGCAGGTCTCTCTTAATAATAATAATAAAATATGAGAACCATGCGTTTAACTGTAAATGGTCTAAGCATTGGAAAATTACAGAAAGTTCCTGACAAATAACTGGTCTCGTGTCTGTCCTTTACTGTGATGAAATTGTCTCCCACCTATAATTTCACAAACACAGAGGCAGAGATTAGAACCTACACCCAATGTTAGAAAAATAGTGTTATTATCCACTGGATTGTTATTGCTTACAATTACAGTAGGAGCAAATAGAGCTGTGTAGTTTTTAATCGCATTTGTTGCTATGGCCAGTTTTTTCTGTTTGCAGGATGAAAAATCTTGAGTTTCTGGGAGGGAAAACCCTGTTAATTCCCATATGTGATCAGTTAACTCATTTCCATTTGAAGAAAAGCATTCATAAAGGTTTGCATCCAGATGGAATTTGAACTGAAGTCTTCCAAGAAATTACTAATGAGATATTTCACTGAATATTCTGATGAAATTTAGTTTAAGGACTGGGGAGATATAGGAATTTGTGTAATATTTTAATGGCTCATAGAGTGAACAATATTTAATTATCCATGTAGTTTGGAGTCTTGACTGTTTCCTGCACAAGTGCACTGTGACATCTTCCACACCCATCAGTGGTGTTTTTCTGTTATTATTAGGTATAATATCTTTTTTCAATAGAAATGCTAAACAATAATAGAACATGTAATAACCAAACATGTAAAAAAATATCGCAAAAGTCTCATGTTTAAAAACTGCAACCATGGCATCTTGTGTTTGGGTTGGGGGTCACTTTTTCCTTGGAGTAACACTGAGTAGATGCTTTAATATTTTGTAATACATTAAATACAATAAAATGAATTTTCACCTATTAGTTTTCATGGAATTATCTCAAATTAATGCTTGCATTTGATTAAGAGATATCTACATTTATTATTTTGTAAACTGTATGATAACGTTAACACTTAATTTATGCACAAATTTAAGTAATACTTTATACATAATGCTGATGATTGTTCACTAAGGAATAGAAAAACTCATTTTATAGTATAGGTACAAAGTGTTGTCTGCTCATACTGGGCTTAAATACTTTGAAGATTGGAGCAATATATTTGTCATAAATCTATTTAAATTCTTTAAGATAGTCAGAGTGCATTTATTCTGTTTTTAATTACTGTCCAACCACAGATGCGAGACCCCTCAACACGTCTGCCCATGGCAGAAGTCGAATCCGTCCGATAATAGGGTAATCAGTGTGTGAGATGTTTATTATTATACAACGAAAAATTAACTTTCTTTTATGAAAATTCTAGTTTTTAAAGTCGTAACTATTTTGCTTTTACAACAGTTGGAAAATTTTACATATAAAGCATGTGATTTCGCATGTTGGTGAAAATTTGTACATCGCCTTATTCCTTTCTCCACTTCAACATGTTGACTGTTCTTGGCAATCTGCCAGCCGGGGTTCTCACATCTGTGGTCGGCCAGTAACCAAAAATTACCATGTTTAACTTATAAGATGCACTGTTGTATTGGACACATCACATTTTTCATGTCAAATTTTTTTGGAGGAAAATATTCTTCACAGTGACGCATGAATTATGAGTCAAATTTTCCATATAAATATTAAATTTTTTTTATTTTAAATTTTAATACATATATTATTCATTTATTAGATAAATAAACAATTATCATTAAAAAATCTAACATATATAATAATATAAACAGAATAATTTTTATAAGTTTCATTAATCTTCTTTTCAAATCTTTATTCGTTTTCATCAGTAACCAGGTCATTACTGGCTTCAAATAATAAGTCATCCTCCATACTGTCAAGTGAATTACTAATGCCAGACTCTCAAAAATGTTTTATAATAAATTCAGGTTTCACTTCATTTCATGAAATCCTTACCCATTCACACACACAAATTTGTTTCCTTTTTTTTCATAACCTGTAGATGTTTCTTCAAAATTTGGAGAGTGCATCTAATTGACATTTTTCCATCATAAATCCTTCAAGTGGTTTGTTTATTGATATATCTAAAGTTGAATCACAGAGGTGGGTCCTCTTGGGATTACAGCTATTTTTGTGTTCATTTTGTGAAGTTCATTCTTATCAGCTTTGGTTTTATGGCATCTAAACTGATCCCATACTAACAAAAAAATTCTGATGTAAACTGCTTGGGCCACACCTCCTTTATCCATAACTTCATCCCTTCTTCCTGGATGGATGGATCCATCCTTTTGGATGAATATAAATTTAAACTCCTTTGGGAAGTTTTTCTTTTAAAAATTAAAAGTGACAGTTTTGTTCCATCTGCATACCACAATAAAAACAACAGTATAGTGGGTTTTTTCATGACGAGAAGTTTTTAAAAAAATTTTTTTTTAACCTTTGGTTGACAGTCTTGTTCAAGGACACATCAACATCATCCTATTAGCTATCTGTTAAAGTTCAGAATTGTTTTGTTTTCTAGTATTTATGATATATCTATGAAACTCAATTTTATTTTCGAATTTGTCTGGCATTTTTTGTGATATTTTTGATTTTGCACACATGCATAAATCTTTTCTCTTCATAAATCTAAGGCACCAATGATGGCGGCTCTGTTTTACAGGGTCGCCATCATCGATATTTCTTTCTGATGCTAATAATTTTGCTTGGTGAATAATCATTTTTGTAGATAACAGCAACCTGATCTTCTTTGATCCAGTATCCAAGTTTTTAATTCATTTTCAATTTCTGGCCGGTTTTCTGCAGAGACTGTGTTTTTTAGAATTTGCTCCTATTTCTTCAAAGAGCCTGTGTTGCTCAGTAGAAGTGGCGTTTGCACTCTACAGTGTTTGACTTCATGAAGAAAGGACTTGCTGGTTCAAATCTAGTCTGCGACTAGAGGAAATTTTTTTAAGCCTTTTTTCAATCAGTTTCCGAGTTAGTCGATTTATGGCACGGACAAGCAGTTTTTTTTTTCCTAGAAACTCGGGTTTTTCATCCTGTAAACTCAAGAAAATCTGCCGTTGAACCCACACAATTTTCAGACATGAAAAATATTGCATTAGGGTTAGGGACCACGAGATGATAGCCTTGAGCCAGGTATCTCTGATTGGCTGCCAGTGGAAATTGAACTGCCCACTCAGTCTCCAAAAGTTAGGGCTAAAACGCTCTCACCTACTCCCTATATGGGAACAAAAAGGCATTAGTTGATTTTTTTTAAAGCTGGTTTCCTCCAAGTTTGTACCATTTTTTCTGTAAGCAGAGGCCCAAAGTGCTGCTCTGCTTCCCTATTGCCATTCATTTTTGTGTACACAATCACACTATAATTCAATCGTATAGCTATATCTGTGCTTCGTAGAATCAATGGATTCTAAAAAAAATTTAAATATGATAATGTATTGATTACTAGTTTAAATGCAGGAACATTAAAAACCGTGCAACTATTCAAACGGATCACACATTATTGACAAACAATGATGCACCGTAACTGCGCATACATAAAAAAAAAAAAAAAACATCGGTGTATAAGATGCATTCAGCTTAAAGGATGCATCCTGATTTTCAGATAAATTTTAGGTACAAAAAAAAGTGCATTTTATAAGGCAAAAAATACTACTGTATTTTTTGCCTTATAAAAGTTATGAGAGTATTAAATTATTCTCTATATCTGAGGTTACCCCAGATATAGAGAATATCTTGGAAAGAAGCCAAGGATACCATAGGGTGAGGAACAAACAAACATGGCATCCATGTTGATGAGATGTAGGACCTCCTTTCACTGCAATAACTGCGACAATCCTATAGGGCGCACTCAATGGGTATTTTGGACCATTCTTCTTGTAGGTATGTCCTGGACTGTTGTGAGGAGGACACCCCTTGCCCCCCACCCAACACTTCAGTTCGTCCCACAGATGTTCAGTAGGGTTGAGATCAGGATTTGTGGTGGCATTCTTGTCCACAAAGCATGCGGTTACAGCAGCATTATGACATGATGCATTGTCTTGCTGAAAGAGACAATAGTTACTTCTTAGAAATGCCACAAAGTAGGAAGCATTGCATTGTCCAGAATGTTCAGATACCTCTCAGAGTTCAATGTTTGTGGCGTCTTCACTGGGCATCTGCTGTATCTACACCAATCCGTCTGCTTAGTAGAGGGTGTGGCACGATTCGTCACTCCATAACACAGCTTTGCAAACTTCCTCATTCCACTGTGCATGTCCTTTGCACCACTGAAGACAACATTGCATGTTGGTTTGGATCATGTGGGGCTTGCATATTTTGATCCTACCATAGAAACCCAGTGTTGTGAGCCTTGGTTCTGAATGTTTTTATGCAAATTCATGTGCGATTTAATGCCCACAACTCTGTATTCAACATGTCAACCAACAAATGGCAGTTTTTGCATGTTATCCTTCATAGCATCCTACAGTCATATTAAGTAAATGTTGTAGGTTGTCCACTGCAGGTAGCACTTGCAGTGTCTACTCCCTGCACTTCCATCTTGGTATCACTGGTTGTTGACCTTGGATCGTCCAATTTGCCAAACAGATACTTGCAACATTGTCTCTTTTAAACTTTTTCAGTTTCCTTCTCCCTGCCATTTCACCCGGATTCAATTGCCCTAACTTGGGAGCATCATATTTTTCAATTTACACCAACTACAAATGTGTGACTGATTTCATGGCATAATGTATCTTGCCCAGGGGGGTATCCATTGACTTCGTTCCAAGCAGTGTAGTAATAGCATTAATATAATCTGTATGTTGAGAGGGATGTGAGGTAATGGAAGAAACAACTGTTTTGTCAATCTTTTGGACATGAAGGTATAGTGCACAATAGTAATACAGATTGTACTGATGATATTAACCATGGTGCCAGAAATACCTCTTAAATCTACAGGTCAGAAAGAAAAAAATTGGCTTAACTGTTGTATAAAGCAAAAGGTGTGTGTACACACAAACACACATGAAACCATTTCAATTTCAGCAATAAAAAATATCATCTTTAATAGAATATTTAAAACAGCCAGATTCCATTTATGCAATAATTTTGACCAGTAACCCTTTTGTTAACCAGCACTGTTACATCCTATTTTTGTTCCACTGCCTGCTAACCAATTATTAATCTTCCATGACAAGAAGCACTTATTCATTTCACTCTCTCATCTATCAAAGTATACAGCCAAATTTTGAGTAGGAATTATGTAATCTGTGTATCTCATAAAATTAATTAGTTTCTCCTCATTTGAAATTTTGTTAATGCATTTGATAGGATATATCTGAAAGGCTGTTGCATAAACTGGAGAATAAGATTAGAATATATCTCTTGATATATCAGTAGATGGTTGACAGATACACATATCAAAAAAGGTATATAGTAGATGTCAATCTGCCAGATTTAAGATGGCTAGTAATGTATCTCAGGGTTCCGTCCTTGGGCCATTGTTGTTCAATCTGCACATTAATTACATTATGGGGGGGGGGGGTGCTTAAGGGTCAAAGCAGTATAACTGAGAGGAGACCTCCACATAGCCTTTAAAGGAATGCAGAGAACCGAAGGGCTTCTGACCTAATGTCCAATACTCACCTTCTCGTGGTGCACCCTGTTGGGTATCTACTTGGATACTGAACAAATGAGGATGGGCTGGCAATTTGGGATTTAGCCAACCAAATTGTATTCTTATTGGTTAAACCAAAATAAAAAATGATGGTACAACATGACAAAATTTCATGCCGGCTGGGGCGTCGCCCGGTTAAACAAGGCCCCCGTTGTTTTCGCCAGGGAACCAGGGCGAACAGCGAAAAGTCAGCTACTGGAACAAATCTGAAAACACACCCCAACACAACATCACCACAGTTAAAGATCGGTACTATCAACATAAGAAGCCTGAAGGGCAAAGAAATGGAGCTAGCTGAGAAATTAGATAACTTCCAGATCGACATAATAGGGGTGACTGAAACAAAAAAGACAAAAACTGGTGAGATCTTTCTGAACAATAAATACAAAATGTTATATTCAGGAAATGACAATCAAGGAAAAGAAGGAGTAGCCATAGTATTCAACACAAAATAAGCGGCTAATCTCTTGAATGGCAGCAGTCTCGAGTACAGTGATGTGGGCAAATATCAGAATTTAAAACTGCAGAATGAGACTTATTTGTGCCTATGGTCCCACAGAAGGTTCTACTAAGGTAGAAGTGGAGAAATTTTTTGATGCTTTAGAAAAAGCAACTGACACAATGAAAAAGGAAAAGTTGGTCCTTGTTGGGGATCTAAATAGCAGAGTAGGAAATGATTGTAAGACATACAAAAATATTTTTTGGGAAAATTTGGAGAAAAGAGCAAATCCAATAATAATGGCAAATAGCTGTTGGATTTCTGCTTATGACATGGATGGTTATTACTAACACCATGTGCCAACATAAGAAATGTGCACAAATTCACATGGAGAGAAGAGGCAAGGAATAAGAAAAGTCTCATCCACTATGTTATTGTTGATAGTGATGTTTTCTCCCTGGTGCACGACACCAGAGTGTACAGAGGATTTGAAATTGGAAGTGATTGCTATTTAGTCTTGAGCAGGATAAAATTGAATTTCATATTGAAAAGAATAACATGTAAGAAAGTTTTAAAGCGAATAAAAGTTGAGCAGCTCTCAGATGTGAACTGTAGACTAAAATACAGAAAGATTATTGAAAATAAAATAAAAGAGTTTGAGAACAGGAACCAAACCTTGGAGATTCAGTGGCAAGCCTTGAAGAAAACACTGATTGATTCAGCCAGAGAGGCATGTGGTGAGGTTGTCTGCAAGGATACAAAAATAACTCCATGTTGGACACAGGAAGTTAAAGAGGCAGTGAAGGAAAAGAAGAAGGCATATCAAAAGTTCCTGTCAAATAAGTCAGCTTTTGCTCTTAGAGAATACAGAGACAAATGTAAGAAAGCAAAACACTGTGTAAAACTAGCTAAACAAAAGTCATGGGAGGACTTTGGCAAAAACATAGAAAATAAATATCAAGAAGGTGGTAAGATATTCTGGAGGTTGTTGAAGAATCTTAGGAATGGAGGAAAGAGTGCTGTAAAAGGAGTTAGAGATGATAAAGGTGACATGAAAAAGTGAGAAAAAGATATCCTTGAAGTATGGAGTAATTATTTTGAAAAACTGCTAAATGAAACAAGCAGAGATGACTGTACAGTGATAAAAAAAACATTGACCAGGCATGCAGTCAAGAATACATATCCATACTTGAAGTAGAAAAATTGCTGTCAGTTTAATGTTGGTAAGTGTAAAGTTATGCACTTTGGCATGATGAGTTCTGTGCAACAGCGTATTATTTTGCAGAGTTATGCTATAAGAAACTGCTAAGGCTGTGGATCTTCTTGGTGGATAAGAATTTGAATTTCAAAGTTCACATAGCAAAAGTTGCAAATATAACTCAGAGGATAATTGCAATGTTGAAGCGAACCGTGACATGTAAGAATAAGGAGGTCATTTTGCCTCTTTATAAGACATTGATAAGACCAAACAGAATTCCAAGGAGTTAAAATGATTATATCTGGATTATGGGATTTAAATTATGAAGACAGATAGCAAGTATGTGGATTGCAGACTCGGGAGGAAGAGGGGTTAATATGATAATAGGTTTATAAAATTTTGAATTGGTGTTATAGGATATCCTCTGATGAAAATTTTCATTATATGTAAAGTGGGGAGAGAACGAACAGCATCCACGGAGGCTGTTTGTTCGCAGTTGAGAAAGGGGTAAGAGCTAGGTTTTTCTCTCTCAGAGCAGTGAGTGAGAGAAATAGATTGCCTTTTGGCATAGTGGAAATGCATCTAGTGTGAAGGAATTTAAGGGAAGATATGACAGCTGGTTTGGCTGATTTAGAGCATCCCTTCTTCTGAAGAAGCATTTAGAAGATTCACTAATGGAGTCTTTGATTTCCTTAACTGAGTTGAACCACAGCAGCAATTAATCACAAATTCTTTAGATTCCTACCATGTCGGTACTGTTCTTCTACTGAATATGGGTTTTTCATGACAGTATATATTTTATTGAATTTAGCTTTATAATATGCTGCATTAAAAAGGCACTTCAGGTGTGTAGACATTGTAGAATCCATTTTTCGAGAGCAGCTTGAAAATCTTATAGTAATTTAAAGTTTCTGTCAGCAGTCCCAGGATATTTTTTTTATCATTTCAGAATAAACTTCATATTCGTAGCACAATATCACTTTGATTTCTTGAGCCATTTGTCTTGAAGAGAAGCATTGATTGCTTTTAGCTGATGACACAACAGAACTCTTTTCTCCGGTGTTTTTAATATTTTCTGGCCCCTTCCTTACCTTTCATTCAGTTTTTCTCTTCACTATAGTTTCATTTCCTTTCATTTATTGATCCTAATCAATTGTTCAAATTAAACATATTTGGTCATTTGAAAGTATATACAAATGTACTGACCATATACAAATATTTTAACATTCTTTGCCTACCAGTTTCACTAGCAAACTATCTAGCTTTTTCAAGGTGTTGACGGGAAAGTATAAAAAATACTAGTAAATGCAAATTGAAAGGAACGTTAAAAACGTTCTAAACACTAGTAGCTAAGGTCGCACGCTCACGTGACAGAGACTGAGTGGACTTATTGTTCTTAATCGTTATCACACATGCGTGTTTGTTGTAAACGCATAGTAATCACACTATGCGTTTACAACATCTAAATCCATCTGAACTAGCTAGCTGTAGTTCAGATGGATTTAGAGAGATGATGAGGTTTTTCCATGAACTGTTAAGAATAGTACCCTGGTTTCTGTTGAGGTTTCCGCCAGTTTTTAACACTACTGCGGCTTCCTTGAATAAACGATGTCTATAGTCGTCATCTAAATATGGCATGGAGCTATTTTGCCACTCTGTCGTGTGGTTAGACTTACAGAAATGATGTGCTAAGCCAGAAGAAATACTTCTGTTGTGGTTTACATCACCAACATGCTCCCTCTCTCTCTGTCTGATCTCCAAACTCCGTGAAGTTTGTCCGATGTAGGCGAGAACACAGGAACAAGGAATGTAATATATTCCTGGATCTTTGTAGAACAAATATCCAGGAGTACATTACAAACTAAGCATTATCCATATGTTGAAAAATAGAGCACGTAAGTTTATATCAGAAAAGGAGGATAGACAGACTAAAATCTCACTAATAGCCAAAACATTATCACAAAATGGATACCCTCCGAACATCATCAAAGAATATCTATATGGTGACAACCCCAGACAAGAAGAACCAAGCTCCCAGCACATTTCTACTGTAGTGATTCCCTTCATCAAGTCAATTTCTTATCAAATAGCCTGAATACTAAAAGCACACATCAGAGTGATCATCAAACATTTTTTAGGATCACCAAAAGACTAGGTGCCATTCTACAAATATATTAATTTGTGGTGTTAATAATTAATTAATAATTAATAGTTAGTTAATTAATTAACTAACTTTTTCAAGGCATTGACGAAAAAGTATAAAAAATAATTTTTTATGCTTTTCCGTCAACGCCTTGAAAAAGCTAGACAGTTTGCTAGCGAAACTGATAGGCAAAGAATGTTAAAATATTTGTATATGGTCAGTATTAAACAATAAGTTTTTTATGCTTGATCCTAATCAGTGATGAATTTAAATAATTATCATAAAAATAATTGAGTTGGAAAAACAAGTAAGTTGGTCAACGTATGTAACGGAGCCAAGCGACCTTTCACAATGTAATGTCAATAATATGATCCGGTCTCAGGCTCATCTTTTTAAGATAATTGTTTTTATTTTTTTTTAATAATACCATATAATACTATTAAAAAGTCCTTTTATTATCTACGTTGAAATATGTAATTACACTAAGCCATTTCATGTTGTGAATTGTTATAAGTTTATGCAGATGTGCATAAATCTCCGTGTGTTGAGGCTTAAGTTCTGTGAGGACATGTTGGGGGCTTAATGGATTGTATACAGCACTTGGAAATGATTAAAACTGATTTTAATACTTCCTGTATTTCGTCTCAGTCACTGAGACATCTTCATGATTACAAAATAATGTAACATATACACAAATATCACACAATACTAAGCTAACCACGTGGGTGACTCTAAAGTCACCCACGTGGTTAGCTTAGTGGTGCGCCCTCTATGGGCAATTGTTGATGGCCTGGAATGCAAGGTGGGATCTCTGATAATTAATGTTTCCCAAATGTTCGGAAATTTAATACAACCGTATTTATTTAGAT